>NW_009927899.1:59808-170718 GCF_000696875.1 Nestor notabilis | reverse complement strand
TATTCTATGATTCTATGATTCTATAAATGCTTATATACATGGATTCATTAAGATGATTCTTTTCTTTCCATAAGGACAAAGTGTTTGATCACTGACATCTGTAAGAAAACATGCTGCATTACCAGTTTTAAAATGTTTGCTAAATTTTTCCTACAACTACATTTCTTTTTCTACTTCTAAAAATATATTTCAATAGACTTCGAGCAGCTAAAGCCAGAAGCATTGCACTGAAATACAGACAGTGTAGAAATGTTGTGTTTAGAAACAGAATAGTTTCCTTTGCCTACGAAACAAGCAGTTAGAGTACAAGAGACCTTTCCAATACACACACAAAAAAAAAAAAAGAAAAAAAAATACTGCAAAAATGCAAAGACATTCTGAAAATAAATATATATAAAAAAAAAACAAAACCAAAAAAAAAAACCATGCAAGTCAACACATTTAAGTTCACATTTTATGAAATATGACTCTAAGTGAAAAGAGTTCAGGCATGTCCTTGCCAGATCCTAGTTAAAATATTGTTGGCTAGACAACAGCAACAGCAAATTCTTTACAGAGAAAGATACGATAAGGCAGTGAAAAAATCAACTCTAAATACAATGTTCAGTCCTCTTTCCACCTTTCATATTCTTCTGCAAAGCTTTTGAAGGTCAACAAGGAACTATGGGCTTAAGACTGTTGCTATTCTAACACGGCTAATGGACTATTTATTCCATCCTATAATGCTGGGGCCTTATAATAACTGGTGAGTTGCATACAACTCTGAAGGTTTTCCAGGAACTAATACAGAGAAAAAGAGGGGCAAAAGCCCCTGTGTTCATTCTAAAGGTGCTGTGTTTCACTTGAAATTATTGCACTTCCACCTCAGAAGCCTGGGTCTAATAAAAAAGAGGTGAATAATAAAACAGATATGATCCTTTCACTCTGTTAAACAATTATGGTCCTTAGCACTTACTACACAGTTTTCAGCAATTGTCCATATCTTCTTTTTATAAGAGAACCAAGTCTCAGAAGGATTTATTTTTAATAGAGATGTTTCTAAAACTGTTGACAGCCAGTCTTGTTTGTCTTAGTTTTCTGTTTCATTATTTCCATTTAAGACACAAGGTGTTTCCAGAATTAAATCTGGACATTAGGTAATGGTTAATCATGCTTCATTTAAAAAAAACCCAAAACCAAAGCCTGAACCAGCTGATTTGTAGCATATTAATTAAAACTGGATATTAAAATTTCAATGATACTCATAAGAAATAGGATAGAAAGCATATCTGTTATTCCTTATTTGTTGACATGTGCTGTTGTTTATTGGAGAAATAACACCTTTCACGTATTTTTCCTTTCCATTAATTTAGTATATTTTCGCGGAATCCCTTGAATATTTTTTATATTTCATTAAGATACTTGCAAAGATAATAATTAGAAAACCAGTATTATTCCCCTTAGTTTTCCAGACCACAGCTGATATTCTTTTCTGCTTCTGAAATAGATGGCTCACAATTATATTGTTTTAGCTTTACTATGTCTCCCATTTTATTATTTTCCGAAGAAGTTATATATATTTGTTAGAATTGCAGAACAGTAAGATTGTGCCTCATGGGGATTAGAATTATTCACCTTTTAGGTGCTATTTTAATTTTGCCTCTCTCGATCTTATTTGTAAGTTAAGTTTCTCACTCTAGTGAAGAGGTTTAATGGCCCCTTAAAATTATCATTTATATATTTCTTGTAAAAAAAAAAAAAAGCAGTATTTGCAGGTCATAAGCATCCCTACTAAGCATATAGGCTTTTTTCAACATGAGGCTTTGGTTAGTGTTTTCCTATTATCTAATAATACTGTAGGTTGCAAAAGAATAACAGAAAGAATTAGATATTAAATAAGTCAGGTAACATTTTACTCATCCCAGTTAGAATTTGATGAAGTGAAAGAACTTGTGACCAATTTCTTCCTTTAAATCCTCAGGTCCTGCATAGCTAAGTCTTTTACCTCTGCCACCTGCAGAAATCAAACCAGTCTTGTGATGGGTAATACCCAACTGAGATGGTTCCTTCTGTTTCATAAGAATAGGGAGGAAAAAAAGAATCTCAGTCTTCTTCTGTACCTTAGCTTTTGCTTTTGCTGGTTTGATATTTGCTCGTTTTTGTGTACTGTGAAAAGAAATATTCATAAACAGCCTTGCATCCTATACTTCACTAAATCAAGAATGTTTCTGAGAAGATAAGTCAGAGAACATGAATAAAACTGAGTAAGCACAGCCTGCTTTTAACTGTGTTTCATCATCAGAAAAAGAAAAAAAAAAGAGAAAAAGAAAGAAAGGACAAGGAAGCCATCAGTAGAGAGGAAATACTAAAAAGTCTATATATTATTTTGAATTGCATTAATAATGTGTCATAATTGCAGAGACAACCTTGAAAAATGAATACAGGAGAATCATAAAGATATCCATGAATGAAAACCAGGAAGACCCAGGGAAAGTTCTTTTTATTCCTCTATTAGCTATAGCCCAGAGAAGGTATTTTGAAAAAGAATAACATCACAAGAAATTTACAAAGGACAGAACAAAATGAACATGTTTAGCAGCAGTTTTCCACTTATCTCAAATTCCTTTGAAACAATCCAACAACACGTGGGTTTCAATTTCAGGCCATGCAACCCAACAGTGCAATAAGGTGCAGTAAGTCTCATGACTTACTGAATCAACAAGTACATACACAAATCTTCCTCAAAAGAGCCAGACCACCTCAGTTCAAGGCAATAATGCTGCTGTGAGCAGTATTTATCACCATGGTTTAGTAACTCTCTGACATAATATTTAATTGAGCCACAGAGCATTGTGTTGTGGGAATTAGAGGAAGTCTTGGGTGATGTTATAAGACATGAAGCTGAAGGCCAAATGACCACAAGCTCTTGAGAGATATAATTTTAAAGATAGCATGCCTTCAGAAACACACTGTCCTAGAGTCTTTTCTTGCTATTAGGAAGCAGATTACATAAATAAACCCAAACATGAATGCAGAAGAAGGTATTTACTGGGGATTACAGTCGTGGTTAAAAAATGAGTCTTTATTAAAAATTCCACAAGCCTCTCTAACTTAAGTTACTATAAAGTAAAAGTCTTCACATGGGCAGTTCTCACCTTACAGTGACAGTACTTTCCAGGTAGGTGACCAATGATAACTTGCCCATCTCTTGATGAGTTGGTAAGGTAAGCAGCCTACACGATCTCTCAAAAGATGTCATAAGAGGTACTTTAGGCTTGGTCTGCTGGAGGAGAAACAACAGTCATGGGCTTGTTTGGATGGGGAAGAAAGAGAAGTATGTGGTTTGGAGTGGGAGGCTTTCTGGAGTTCCAAACACACATTTGAACTTTCGGGTGCTTTTTCAAAGTGAATCTGATCTCAAAACACACAAAGATCTTACCCAACCTTAGGCAAAAATGTTATGAAAAGTCAGTGCCCTTTTAGCAGTGTCTGTTAGAGTACAGAAAAAAAACCCCTCTCAGAAATGCTGTAAATTTTCACTCAAAATGAGTTACATAACACAGACAAACTTTCATTATTTTTTTTACACTTGCCAAATATTTTATTAATCTCCAGCAAACACTTTGTATGCAGTGTGCTGAAGCATTTTGTTGCTTCATTAAAGTTTTAAAAATACATTCTAATTCCTTATGTACACTTTTAAATAGAGGAAGTTTTGAATTGTGTTCAATGCTAATGTTTAATTCATGTTTCACACTCACATTCGCACAGGTTGTGTCTCCATAAATGTTTTGGTCTGGACAGTGTGAGATAAAACTCCTGAGCACCTCCATCAACTGAAGGTTGCTTTGCTTCATAGGGTCATCTTAATGAATGAACTGGTTTCCTTTTGGAGAACTCAGGTGTGCACCAAGTGTGATCCAAACACTAATAGAAACACCAGTAGCTGCTATTCTGAACAGCATTAAACTGTATGCATGGCCGGGATATTCAGTCTAGGGGGCAAGCATAAGTCTTGTGTGAAGTAGAACTCTTAAAATGTGTATAATAAGTGTGAGGACCTCATCGTCACCTGCTTTGGCTTACTGATCTACTTCTTTTGTGCTAAATTACTTGCAAATGCAGACGTAACCACTGACCACTATATGAAGATATCAGGTCTGTTCAGATTCGAGACTGGGAGAGATTTGCAAGGTATGCAACATGTGAACAGATACAAAGTGCTGGAGTGTTCTTATCTTTTATATCAAGCACTACTGTATTCCTTATATAAAGAAAACAGATTGTTTTGTACTTGTTTTAATATGAAAAATGCATAAAGTGTTCTGATACAGGGATCTAATTTCAAGCTGCAGTGGGAAGACTTACTATTTCACAAATATTTTTGACATATCTGAAAGCTTCTCCTTCTACATTAAGGTAGCTCATGTCTGGAGCTTTTGTTGAAAACCAAGAGGCAAGTACCTAATAACCTCATGGTTGGGGGAAGAGGATTACTTTCTCATGTGATCTGAAGCAGAGACTTGAATTTCTTTTGTCATTTCCCAGTATTAAACCAGGGTCATTGTAAGTCCAAGACTGTCTCTGTCCTTGTCTGTACTGCAGCATTCGGAAGCACTTCCATTTGCCCACATCTGCCTATCCGTGACTTATCATTGTCATTGTGAAATCCAGAGCAAAACCAGGTTTCCACAGAAAGAAAACACAGTTGCTTACCCCTGAAAGGAGCTGTGAAACAGTCCAAATACATGTCTGTCTGAAAGATCAAGGACGTGATCTTCCTGGCACATCTTAACAGAAGTGACAACAGGGAACATTTCCATTGCATTTGCTCTGCTCTGTGTAACTACGTGAAGCTTGACCTCCATTGTCTCTGTCTTCTCCAAGTGTTCCTCTTCCAAGTCATGTTCTGAATTTTGCTTCTGTTTGCTTGTGGCAGCTAATGTAAAGTAGCTTTTGGGATCTTGTGTTCTCAAATTTGGCCATATTTTCAATCCTTTTTATCCCTCCTTGGGCTAACAAGTCCTAAAAAGCACCTCTGTACAGTTTCTCAGCCATCATTTCAGAAAGAGCCATCAGTGATGAATTTTCACAAATTTTCCAAAGGTTGAATGACAAATGCTTCGGGTCAGTGTATCAGTAGCTGTTGTCTTAGCAATGGCACAAAAGTGAACACATTTTAGTAGAGGTGAGCAACTTTCAGTTCCTTCTACTCCATAAAACAGTGAAAACAAAGTGATCCTTTTACCTCTGTAGTTCTATATTGACATAACATCTGTGCTTAGGTAGATACCTTTGAGAATCACTGCAGGTGGGAATTAAGCCAGCATGAGCTGCAAGTAACTTGGCCACTTTAATAACTTCAGTACTTGGAAACCTGTTGGTTTGAAAGCTGGGAGACTGAATCCTGAATGCTCCTATTGTAATTTCTCAAAATGTTCAATGTTCTTGAAGTCTTACCCTGAAAAGAGCTGGGACAGGCTATACATCCATTTTAGAGGCAATTAAGATTTGCAGGGAGAGTGATTCCCTCGGAATTTGAATAGGAAGAGCAAATTCACCAAAGAAGCTAAAAATCCAGAAGAACAATAAGTACCTCCATATTAGCAATGAGTGGGAAATCAGGAGCATGAAACAGCAATGTCTCAAGTAGTAGCAGTGTTAGTTTGAAGAACTTGAGGCCAAAGGCTGCATTTAATTTTTTTGGGTGAAACATCTTTTTATTATCCAAGAATTGCTGTAAACCCCTACGAAGCCAAAGGCTGGACATGAATTTGGCATTCTGTAGCTCTTTTCCTAGCTACTTCCATCTTTCAGGTTCTCTTCTTCCCAGAGGTTTTGAAGATTTTTTTCTGGTTTTGAGTCAATGACATATCATAACTGTGCCCCTAGCTCATGAATATACTGAAACTTCACAGTATTATTGCCACTACTGCATTTTCAATTCCAAATGCACCATATGAGTGCAATTGCTGCACTCACACCACCTTTGTTACAAATCTACATAGACCTATCTACGTATGTGTAAATCCAGGAGCACTTGAAACATAAGGTCTTCCATTTAAGTGATTTTTCCTTCTCTTTGCAAACTTCAGTTCCTTCTTTGAGTACACTTTGCCTAGTGTTTCTCAGCTTCTTCATATTACCGGTTGACTTTGAAACAAAAACAACCTTGTCATCCATCCAGAAATTCAAACACCTTCTTAACCTCAACATCTCCTTATACACTTCAGTAGAATATATTGCTTTACTTTCAAGAACCCTGATTGATATGGTTATTAGGTTCATGTAACTGTACAAGAAAAGCATTATATACTCAGGAAGAGAGATTCAATTGTCATCAGCAGTTCCATTTTTCTGGGCAGGCAGAAATTTTGAGATCAAATGTTGCATCTTTTTTCTTTGTCTCACAGCAGAAAGTATGACTTAGTAGACCTTTCAATCTTCCGAAGCGAGTCAGTGCCTGAAACAAGAAGCACCCATTGAATCTGAACTCCTACAAGAAGCTACTGTGTACCAGAGCACTTGGTGTTCCATGGATTTCTAAAGCCAGAAGGGGTGATTGCGATTATCTGTTTGATGGCTTCCACAATATGAGTCTCAGGACTTGCTTTAATTTCTTTCCTGAAGTTGTCTAAGAGCTGAAACTCTCTGTAGCTTGGGTTGTTTGGTTTTGTAAACAAATGGAGAAAAGGTTTGTTGGTTTTGGGGTTTTTTTTTATTGACTTCAACATTTATTCACCCACACAAAACACTAATGACAAATTATAATTTAGGAATGAACTTTTAACCCAGTAACCAAATGAGACATTGGTTTTTCTTTACATGCTGCTCTTAAAAAGGAATTCAAAAGCCTACAGAATTAGATATAAGATGTAACTGGAAGGCAGGACATCAGTCAATGAACACAACTTATTTTCTGGTGAATCTATTAATTGAAGTTATGTTGTTTTAACTGGTCCTAGCTTGGAAGTGCTAACCTAGGATGAAATCATTAGCCTTAACATAGATACTGGTAACTCTAGGTTATGTATTTAGCAGATGCAAATAAAGATGCGCATAAGTAGCCAATTATCTGAGGAAATGAACCATTAATAGATTAATGTAATTGGAACACATTCTTTTATCAAGCGAGACATTCACTTAAAGTGGTACTGTATTTGCTTTGCACATGACTTGTTGCATATCTAATGCAACATATCATCACATATTCCAAAACAGTAACATCCCAGAAGGAGTAAGGGTTGAGAAAAGAGCCAGGCAGAAATAGAGACAAACCTGACAAGTAACTCCCTCTTTCCTTCCAATCCCACAAATATTTTGATGCATCATTTATGTGAGCTCTATTCCAGAAAAAAAAAAACCAACAACCAGGTAAGACAAAGGTGCACCTGCAGCATATTGTTTGCCAATCTTCCTTTACAGAAACGGCTGGTTTGTATCATGGGTTTTAGCAGTGCTATGATACATTTACTGCATAGAATGATTTGATAATGAGAAGCATTTCTCAGACATTTTTCCAACTATATGTCATTTCCTTTAACAAAAAGTACAAAGAAATGTATCATCATTCAAAGGGCAAGTATTCCCCATGAAAAAAATCCAACCATTTCTCATCTTTTCTCCCTTTCTATGCCAGGGTTATTTTGAGGTGGAGAAGTAGAATAAAAGTATTTCCATGAACATGATGGTAACCTTTGTCTGGTTTCTTGGTACTCAAAAAATGCTCTAAATAGATTCTATTTAACACCGTGAGTGAAATGTAGTAAAATTTTAATAGAGAAACTATGAGCAAATCAAAGTCCTTGACAAGTGTAATAGGAAAAAACTATAAAAAGCTATCTTTATATAGATAAAAGAGAAGAGGAGAAGGCAAGGAAAATACAGATGACTATGGTTATTAGTCTCAGAGCACAGAGAATGGAGGTAGCTCCAAATACTTAGCTTTCCTGTCTTTTAGAAACTTCTGGAAAATACCAGAAAGAAATGCCTTAAATAGTATGGTTTTATGCAGAAGTCTTGTGTACAGGTATTGGTACCAATAGAATATATTATGTTACATTTGTAACAGACATATAATTATTGCTCAATATGTTAATAGAATCTGAATTCATGGCCTAATAAGAATTGAAAGATATATAGCAAAGTTAGGTACCTTACCTTGGTGGGGTTTTGTATGTTTTCTGTACTAGCATGGAATTTGGTTCATGACTAAATCTGAATACTTTTTTAATACCTTTTTACATAGAAGTACTAATGCTCCCTCACAGCTGGAGACCAATGAAGATCTCAAGGGAACTGAGATGTTTATATGCAGGCAAATGAACTGACCCTTAACCAGTCCTATCAATGGAAACTAGAGAGCTTCTCAGCCACTCTAGAGTTAAGCATCCTCTAGATGTGAATGTCTACATGTAGACATCTTGTGCCATCTCACACGCAGCTGAGTGTCCTGCTTAGCTTCCATTTGTCTTCTGTACTTCTAGGTAAATATTTGAAACCAAAACTTAAACTTTCATCAGTACTCTGTATTTCTGAATAATTTGTATGATGCTTCTATACATATAAATCTGTGTAAATTTGAAGCAAACCCAGGAAAATTCATACTTACATCATTTTATAAAAACAGACAATGTTTTCGCAAATTTATAAAGCTTTATCCAAGTTTGGAATGAAAGCCATTTAAATGTCATTTTGGAACATAAATTCCTTGATCTAAGGATTTGGACTGATTTTCTATCAATCATATTCATAATTTCCTTTCTCTATCCAAATATCTAAATTTATCTCAATTGTTGTAGATACAGATGTGATATTAGATGAGTAATTTTTGAAGAGGTATCACATTTTTATGACTTGGTTAAAAAAAGTTGATATATTTTATAAAAACCATATGATTGCTTTCCAGGGAAAATTACTTTACAGTTTAATTTTTTTCTGACATTTTCCCCAATAAATAATCAGCTGTTTTCCAACAAGACAACACACAGTCTGAACTCTGAGCCTGGAGGTTAAGGCACCATCCATTTATCTCTGTCCACATAATGTGAATTATTGGTTACTTGGTTTTCATTGTAACTGTGTTATTGGAAAATTATATTCCAAGATATATTTAATGTATTTTACTTAATCTTCACTCACATTTGATTTGCTAAATTGCATGCTTGGTGTTTTGCCTTATTCTAGTGACGCAGCATAGACTTCAGATTTTACCAGATAGCTACTGTAACTCAGTATGGCTGTTGCTCTTGACATTTACACACAGCCCAACTTTATTTATACTGCAGCAAAGTACCTAACTTGTGAAAAGAAAAATGAACATTCAGCAGCTTATACAATTCCAGCCACAGAATTATTTTACTGTCTCTTGAATAATTAGCAACATGGATGCAGATAGAATATACAGTAACTTGCCTGACTTTGGGGTAGAAAAAAAAAAAGATTAGAATGACAAATAGTCAGACTCCAGGGTCAAATGCTTTGCCAGTAGTTGCATATGTTTATGCCAAAATACATAAAGAAATGTCACTTCAGCACATGAATGATGACAAACACTCCAAGTGGGACTGCACTTCATCAATCATTTCAAACACGCAGATTGGGTTTACCTATATAAACAAAAGTAATAAAACTACTCAAAGCCTCACCTTAAACTATTCAGGCATGACATAAACAGTGTTACTGCACAGTCAATCCCTGTTTTACTTGAGAGGCAGTCAGAAAGCAAGTGACAAACTGATTTATTAAGATTAATAAAGCATGCCCTTAATAAAAATAAAGCCAGCTAATATTTTGCATAAACATGGGAATCTTGTTTGAGGCTATAACAGACCAGGACACATGAGAAACAAGGAAGGTGATTAAGAAATCTTTTTGCATTGTTTGTCCAGCACTACTGAGAAGATATTTGAGGATGTTTTAACCACTCGATGAGGTTCAGGACACAGGGATTTCTGCAGACCCGAAGTGCAAATCTGAGGAGAAAAAATAAGTAAAATATTCTCTTGGAGGGAAAAAAAAAAAGGAAGAAGAAGGTGACTCAGAGGAAGGGCTCTAAGTCAGCAAAACACTGACAGGGCCCTCCCCGACTGTGTCCCTTGGGTCTCATCAAAACCTCACTGAAGTCAGTGGGAATCTTTCTGTTGAGTTCAATGAAATTTGGAGCAAACCCCCTGTGAGGGAAATTTAATTGAATTCCTTCGTATTGATCTCTTCACTTCAGTTGCTCATTTAGCCTTTTCTCTTAAATCTGCACCTGCTTTTTCAAAGGAGAAGGGAAAAGTCTTAAAGTTTAAGTTTTAAATCATTGGATGAAAGTTTTACATAAATGCAATCATAAGAGATTCCTAAATCATTATAAATATCCTATTAATACCTCTAGGATAGGTGAAACAAATGGTATTTTTTAATCCCTTACAGACACAAGAAAGTAAGCTACATTTTCTCACACTTTCGTAAGCTTTCACCTATCTATGTTTCCATGTTTCTTTTTTTAATTACTGTGTGGCAGAATCATAGGTTTAAACTAAGCTTTTCCATTCCTTTCTTGGTAGCCAGTCACTGAACTGTAATATGACCTTGCACAAAAACTATTTCCTTAGTCTAATCTAGGCAGAATTAGGAAATAATCAAAGTAGACTACATGACATCTTTCAGGAGATGCTGACAGAGAAGCTTACTAGCCACCTACCCTAACAAAAGCCAAATATTCACTTACCAGAGCCTATTCAACTATATTACAAACACAGAAAGACAAGTCAATCTAACTCAGATCTGAAATCTTTTTATTGATACTCCAGCCCTTAAAAGCTAAGGAAAGGGGAAGTGATCTCAAATTTTTTGTTCCTTGCAGTTACTATCTATTTTCTATGTCAAGATGGAAAAGCAGAATTGCTTGTCATCTTCATCTCACACAGAATAACTCTTTCTTTATGTCCATTCTGCTCCTTGCTTCTGAATCCTCAGAACTCTGTTGCTTCTCCAGCACAAGTCCAGCACAGCTTTGTGCTGGGTCTTGTGCTATGCCCATTCCTGGCCTGTTTTTTTGGGAGTATACCACTGCCTGGAAAAAAATACACAAGGCAAAGGCTGATGAACTGAAAAGTCTTCTCCTAAGTTTCTACCATTGATTTGGCAGTCAAAGAGACTGCTTAAAGGAGACCCCGCTTCACGGTAGTCTCTTAGATATCTGTCCCTAACTCCAGCATATTCAAGATTTTCCTTCTGAATATTCAGATTTCTTGAAACCAATGGATGATGCTGATTTTTTCATGTTTATTCATTACTGCTACTTAACCTGTTGTCAAGCTACAGTGTACAGCACATTATTTGCTGCTCATCTTTGGCATTCTTCCTTGAAAATGACAATTGATGGAGTGAAAATTAATGTTTAAGCTATAAATGGAAGAATAACCCTTGCTGGATCCTGGAGAACCTAGTTAGTCATTGACCAGTATTTCTAAGCAGCTCACAATGAAGTCATTGTGTCACCTCACACAAGATGGTTAGCTCCACTATAATGATGTGGAGACAGTCATACAACCTCGTGGCATCTCAGAAAAAATCTCAGCACATCTCATTGATCAATAAAGACAGTGTGGCAAGCCTCTGAGGTACAGAAAGCAAGCTGTTATTGCACAAACATGAAGACTTGGAGGGTCTAGTGCCTACCCTTAAAGTCATAAAGTGTTTGTAAACAGTTGGACATCTTGGAAAGGCAAATGTTTCATAGACACTTCCTTCAGCCTCTTTATTCCTTTATTTCTCCTGTCAGTTAAAAGCAGACTTATGCCACAAGAATAGCTATGTTCAGTTTTAGTGGTCTTCATTCACTAACATGGGAGTTATGTGTGTAGAGAAAAAAATAGATATTTAAGGCATTGACTGTATCCAGGTCGTCTAAGAGAATTTTACATTTCTATTTAAATGTAATTTATCTATCATGAAAAAACCCCTTCAAACCCACAAAACAAAACAAAAAACCTACAGCTATATCTAACTGGATAGAAAGCTCGACCCTGTACTTGAGGGGCTGATAACCTGCGTGAAGTATCAGGATAACTGTGTGTAACACAAGGACCTTTGCCTTTTTTTTCAGCTTCAGCCTTGAATAAGTAAGTTTGTGTTTTCCTCAAGAAAAATGCCAGTGTATCAAACAAAATTTATAGCTTTTCTGTAGTGCTGGGATTTAAAATACACTAAAGACACTAAAATACCCTGATAAGGAAAAGAGAAAGCAAATTCATACTAAGGAATTGTTACATAAAACATAGCTCCTTTCTGAGAAGAAAACTGTCTTCATCCAGCCTATGCTACAAACAGCTTCCTCACTCAGCACAGCTCAGTTGCTGGTATAGATAGATTAATGCTGTATGAGAAACATCATTTACTATGTGGAATTTATCATGTTTTAATTAATAGAATGAATTTTAGCAGCAATATGTTGTGTACAGAGGTGTTAATAATCATAGAATGGTTTGGGTTGGAAAGAATCTTAAGATCATCTAATTCCAACCCCCCACCGTGGGCAGGGATGCCTCACACTAGACCAGGTTGCTCAAAGCCCCACCCAACCTGACCTCGAATACTACCAGGGATGGAGCATTTACCATTTCTTTAGGCAACCCATTCCAGTGCCTCACCACCCTCACTGTAAAGAACTTCTTCATATCTCCAACCTGAACTTCCCCTGTTTCAGTTTGGACCCATTACCCTTTGTCCTATCACTACAGTCCCTGATGAGAAAAGTCCCTCTCCAGCACCCTTGTAGGTGCTCTTCAGGTACTGGAAAGCTACTATGAGGTCTCCTCACAGCCTTCTCTTCTCCAGGCTGAACAGCCCTACTTTCTTAACCTGTCTTCATATGGGAGGTGCTCCAGCCCACTTATCCTCATGGTCCTCCTCTGGAGAACCCATAGGATTGTATGAAAAAATAACTAAATCCACATATTTTTATAATTAGATATGAAGTTTAGATTCATCAAGCTGACAAGATGACAGTTGCAGTATTAGCAAGAAATTTCTTATACATTTATCAGCTTAAGACAGTCTTTGTTGACTACATTTTGATATTTACTGTGTACAGCAAGTTCTTTGCAATAACAGCTATCAAATAAAAACTTGTTATACCTTAGAGAGAACTTGCTAAATCTTTGTAAATTTCTGTGACAGATGATGGAATATTTGGGCCTTGGAGATAAGAAGGGAACAAGTATATAAGAGTTTGCTTTAATGTAAGAAAAGTAACATGTTTCTGGTTAATGCAGTAATCAGAGCAATTAACCTTGGAATGTGTTTATGTATTAGTTGCAATGTAGCTAGCAGAGATGTTTTTGTAGTCAGGTATTGCTAAACACAAACATCTTCTCCAAAATGTTTTCAAACTTACTTAATATTAGGCAGCATGGTTCAGGCAGTGCTACGGTGTGATATTAACCATGGGGTAGACCATGAGGTAGAGATCAATATAGGGTGGAGTATTTAGGGAAAACTCTCCTTTATGGACAAAACACTATGCAGGTAGAATGGAAACAAACTGTTTGTCTGGAAAGACATCTCTAACGCCTCTCTTTTGTAATGTTCTTGCCTGCCCATAGCAAGGTTCTAAGAATTGCAAAGGATTTGGTTTTATTAGAGAGCACGCTTGATGGTTAGGAAAAAACTGTGTTCAACATATCTTAATCTGCCTTTGCAAACAGGCAGGATTTCCTATAGTAATTTTAATTGGTATCATGGGAAGGGTTAGAAGGATGAACACATTTAAAAAGCAGGTGTTTAATTTCCAGCCTATACTTCATCAATATAAAAAAACCCAAACTAGCTTTATCCTAGATAAATGGCAGCAAGTTAGGAGAATTTTAGAGTTGTAAAAAGGGAAGTTTTAAAGCTTTTGGTTATTCTTAAAACAGAGAAATGAATGTGACAGTCAGCACATCAGATTAATTTTTTATTTCCTATTAAAACAAATTCTGAAAATCCCTGGACAATGCTTTTCTCTCTTGTCAAAAAGGTCCAAAATAAAGCTGAAAAAATAAATTTTGCTTTATAAAAGTGACAAAAAACAGAATAATAAAAAAAAGCCAATTAGTTTGAACAAACAAAACCAGATTTCCTCTGGGGATATAAAAGACTAATTTGGGATTTTTCCAAAAATGTCATCTGGTCTAAAATTCAATATTTTGACTTGTTCAGTTTTGAAGTCCTTTGTGTTGTTTTTTTTTTTTTTTTTTTCTTTTTTAAGGTTAACTTTGAAATGAAAAATACTATTCCAAAAGGAGTAGCTGAAACATATTTCTATGAAAAAGATGAAATTTTTCAGCAGTTCTAAAAAAAAATAAAAAAATAAAAAAATATAAAGAAAAGTGTTTTTCTTCTGGCAAAATCACTCTGAATTCAAAATAAATTCTTGAAGAGTTTTGGTCCTATCAAACATTATTCACTAAGTTTCCTCTTCCCTGAAAAAATTCAAACATATTTCTCATTACTTTTCCTTCTGGTACACAGATCACAAACTAAAGTCATCTTAACATAGCTATGTCTGTCCTCTGGTATTGTTTCATGTTCAAGTAGCTATGATGCTGTGGAGTTTGCAGTTTCTTACAAACCAATTGCTGTAAAAAAAAAGTTTGGAAGTAACTAAAATATGCAGTTTTCTTCTCTGGACACTCAGGTTCATTTTTATCAAAAGTAACTAACTCTCAAATCGTTGTAAAATGTACACTGTACATTGTCTAAGCTAAACCAAACTGTATCATAATCAGCATACGAATCCTCAGGCAGCCTGATGTCAGGTCTTCCTCCATGAAGAAACCTGCTGTAGATATCTAATACTGGCAATTTTACTTTAGGGTGAGACTAGTCCAGGTACAACATTGCCATGACACAACAGACAGCCAAGAACAAGTGGCTGGAACCTATCGTCAGATCCAATAAAAGATTTGTGTGCCTGAAGTTTGACTGAGCCATGGCAAGATAAGATTACTATCCAAAATCTTTGCTTGTGATTAAAGGTGATTAAACTGGCCTGGAGGTACTTTTTTGCCTATACATTTTTCTAAAAACAATAAAGGTAGTTTCTACATAGAAAAAAAAATTGTCTGAGCATTTGACCACTTCATTGCTTATACCCCACTTTAACATTAAGAAACAGAATGGTACACAAATCCTCTGTTTAATTTTTTATTCTTTTATTTATTCTTACTTCACATGAACCAGAACCACAGTGTCTCAGTCCTGGAGATACTTGCATTCAGATTTGAAAGGTCTATACAATTAATTGCAGACAAGCAACGCATCAAGCAAATGCAATTTAATGTGTGGGTAGAGACTGGAAAAAAACCCAGATACTCTGTGTCTGTCTGTCTGCCACTGCATGGCCCCCAGTAACTCTAAAGTATTTTAAATTCCTATGAGTCCTGTGAAAATCAGGAGCAGGGAAGCAGGAGGAATGCAGACAACTGGGCTCAGCTATTACTGTCCCATGTGGCCTCCTGTCCTGCAAATTTGGGATCCAGGAGTGGTATATGCTGCTTTTCAACAGGGAAAAGGGAGGATGCTGAAGTACTTCACAGGTACCTAGGGGCCTAAGAAAAATCTCTGTGCACATGTGTGTGGAAGGCAAGGGCTCCTTGGGGAGCAAGGGGAGAGAGCAGCGCTATTGCAATCAGCAACGCAGGGCAAGAGCAAATTATTGCTGTGTGAAGTCATTAGCTCAGCAACTGTTGATGGAACTTTTTTTTTATCTCAGGGAACAGAAAGACTGAGCCAGGTCCCTTAGCACTCAGAGGTCCTAAGCTACGTGTGTGTCTATCAACAGGGGACTTCCAGCTACCTTCCCCAAAGGCCCTGAACCACCATACAGGTGACATTAGTGCATCAAGACAGCAATGAACTCTCAGAAATCCAGCAGAGCAGTGTTGAAAATTTCATCATACTCCCCTGTTTCTGGAAAATAATAGCACTCATGTTCCCAGCATGACACCTGTATCACCTCTGCTTGAAAATCTTCTGCATGTAACTTGCCACAAGCCGTATCAGAAGATTCTAGCAGAGCCAGGAACGCAGCTGCGATGACTTACCTGCTTCTGTTTAATCATAAGGTTTCTCTATTACATTTGTTGAGAAGTCGTGTTTTGTATTTATGCACTGAACATTTTAACCACAAGACCATCCTTCTTCTGTATTATATTTGATAAGGGAAAACATTTTTGTGTTTATGCACTGAACATTTTAATTGACTATTTCCGGCTAACAGAATATTGCATCTTCTCACATGTAGAAGAGGTGAGTATGTGTACAATCCCATATGTAATTTTTAATGAAGTCAAAATTAAATAAGACTTCTGATAATTAAAAATAGATACTATATCAAATACATACAAATTAAGTAAAAAATTAATACAGCAATTTAATCCCCTAGGTACTGAAATAATAATGCTTTTGAATAAAGGAAAAAATATATGAAAAACATTTGACACTGTAAAGGTGGTTATTGCACATTAACTTTCCTGTGATTTAATATTTGCCAAGGTGTAATGGCAGCTCCAGACTCCAGAAGGAACTCTTTGTTAATCTCTTGGTAAAAATAGAAGCAGTTGCTGTCAAATGCTCACAAACCCCATCAGTGGGAACTACTGGCTCCTCAATTGTTTGATAATAATTACAAAACACAAGCTGGAAATTTTTTTTAAATCCCTATGATTGTCTTTCCTGAGAAAGCAGATTTACTGTCATTATAGCATTTTCTCTGAACATACATACAGATGCAAGTGTATAAATTCATACAGATCTGCATATAAATTCACTAATATGAGAATGACAGCCTAATTTTGGCCATATGAGGCAGTTATGACAAGTGAAACTTATTTTAAACCCCCAAGCATGCTGAGGTGCTTTGCAGGTTCATGTCTTGTTAGGGTGGAGTGCTGTTCTGTGTATCTTATGCTGGGTTTAGCATGAGGGCACTCCAGGCTTACAAAGCTAAAGCTATTATTAATTGAAAGAACTATTTACAGACATGTTTCATTTGCAAGTAAGAGTGCAAGTTTAACAAAAGATTTGAGTCCCAGTCTTTCAGTCATCCCTTTTCTTCAGTATGTCCTTATGTCTCTAACTTAGTGAGTTAAGAGCTGTGCAAGGGGGTGCAGAGCTAGAAAATGTGGACATCCAAGGTAATATGGCTGTTTTGATTTGGTATCCATACTAGTTCTGAATAAGGTGACTGTCACTGCTTGGTGTGCACATTAGACCTAGTGGAGTGCCTTGCTAACTATATCTGTGGCGTACTTGTCTCCTCAGACAAGGAAGCAGAAAAATCCTTCATGTTCTTTGCTTTGTTTAGTAAGTAGACAAAAACTCCCTGATTGACAGGCTGAGAAAGTTGGGGCTGTTCAGCCTGGAGAAGAGAAGGCTGCGTGGAGACCTTATTGCAGCCTTCCAGTATCTGAAGGGGGCCTATAAGGATGCTGGAGAGGGACTCTTCTCATCAGGGACTGTAGTGATAGGACAAGGGGTAATGGGTCCAAACAAAACAGGGGAAGTTCAGGTTAGATATAAGGAAGTTCTTTACTGTGAGTGTGGTGAGGCACTGGAAAGGCTCACACAAACAAGTGGTAAATGCCCCATCCCTGGCATCCAACCAAGGTGAGGTTTTAAGCAACCTGGTCTAGTGTGAGGCATCCCATGCCCATTCCCATGGTTGGGATTAGATGATCTTGAAGGTCCTTTCCAACCCTAGCCATTCTGTAATTCTGTGATTCTATGATTTTTGCTTGAGAAACAGAAACGGTTCAGTTCAGTCCTGCCTCAAAAGTACATGTAAGTTAAAATGGGGGGAAGAAAAAAACTTGAGACACGCTATAATTTGTAATTTCCATCATAGAGATACAGGATACTTTCAGCTCAGCCCCCTGACAATTATTTTCTTTAGCGACAAGATGAAAATAGTTTAATCATAGGATTTTATCCTCTCTGATTACTGAATTAGAAAGAAGGGGGCACAGTAAAGGAAATCTTACTTGTTACATTACAGTGCTGAACTACTGCTGCCAAGACAATCTAGTCATTCTTCCAAGAAAGAAAAAGAAGAGCAAGAATAAGAGACCAACAATTTAAATTTTCTCTGGATCTTTACTCCCATAAAATTTTCCTATCTAATCCAGCTCTTGCATCAGCTAAGCAAATTATGCATTTCGTGTAGTAAATTACACTAACATCCTTGTTAGTTTTAGAACAGCTGCACAGAAAAGAGTTCCATTTATTTATTTAGATTAGTGCAAAAAAAGAAAAAAGAAAGGATCTCTACTGAAAGCTTGGGTAACTCCACCTTGGCTGAAAAATAAGTAAACAAAACCAAATATAGCTATTTCAATGGCAGCTCCGCCATTGAGCAGAACTTTGCATCCTATGGAATGTAAAGCCCTTTTCTTGTACAAACCAAAACCTTTGCAGAAGTTGACTTTTCAGCACACAATCTTATCAGGTAAGGTTTCTGGAAGAAATTTCACTCCACAGAACTGGACAAGGTGCATGCATAATTTTATTAATGTGTATGACTAACGTCACCTCAGTGGGCTAGCAACCTCCATATTAAATGCATAATGCATTATCTTTCTCCCACCTTTGTCTTCAGTATGAATCATATCTTTACTCCTTAAACTAGATGCTGTGATAAAAGCCCCACTCTGGCTCTCTTCAACATCTTTCTTTTGGGATAAGATCAGGACAATTTGACATTATGCAATTTAATGCAATGTACAAATGGTAATCTTTGCCTTCTTTCTGATGCTGGTGATCTACCAGTGAACACAGCTGGGAAGCTCTCCATTTGCTCGAACCCAATTTCTCTGAAGCTTTAGTTGTCCATTTAAACACAATGAAACTTTTAAATGAAGCTCTTACTGCTTCTTAAGAGTTATTTCATTTCAGCAATAACCAGTAACTAGCCCCACTGTATTTTTGGAGCTAATTTTCCCTGCTGTCTCCAAGTGGGTATGAACTCCCAGAATCTATCTCTGTAAAATTTTCAGCTTAACTTTTTAAAGTATGTTGCATTAGTTTCCTCTCTCCCCTGCATTGTGTTAAATATTGAGCTTTGGTATTTACATGTGCAAGATTCTGATTTTTTTTTCCCCCTTGAAGTACATTTCTAGGAGATACTTTCACTTGTGAAAGATAGTGCTCCAGAGCTTTGTTCCTTCCTATTTCAAATGCTAATAACTTCTTGAAGGTTCTCTTTACTCTGTTGAAAAGTTTGCTTTGCAGTACAGGTGACAGAGTTTTGCTTTACTGTTGAATAGAAGCTCCACCAATTTCTCTTCACTGTACTCTTTATTTCTTCAAATATATTCTGTATAAAAACCACTTAGACACAATGGATGCTTCCATGGGCAATAGTTGCCCGTGTGTGTACAAAGGGTAATGTCTACCAGAAGAAACACCCACCACTCGTGAGAGGGCAGACAGAAGGTTATACAAGAAGTATCTCTACATCATAGCCAAAGACTCTTGGGAAACCTTCTTAGTAGTGATGGTTATATTTTAAACACTGACAGCAGTTGTTCAGTATCTCCCATTACTTCTAGTACCCATGCAGAGATGTTTCAGACTGCAACAGGAGGCCCAAGGAAAGAAACAAACTAATTAATACCACGTTATCAATATCGCTTGAGAGACAGCCATGTATGTCTTACCAGTTTCATTTACTCAGACGCTTAAGAAATTCAAGTTGTTAAAGATTAATGAGGCATCTGTGAGAGAATAACAATAAATTGGCTGAGATGGGATGAGACTTCCAAAGACCCTTTGCCCACCTCCCTGCTCAAAGCAGGGTCACCTAGTGCAGGTTGCCCAGAGATGTGTCCTGTCAGATTTTGAATATCTCTAAGGGTGGAGACTCTGCAACTTCTTTGGCCAACCTGTTTCTGTGCTCAGTCACTCTCACAATTTATGTATATATTTTTGTTTAAATGGAATTTCCTGTCTTACAGTCTGTGCCCGGTGACTCTTGTTCTGTCACTGGATACTACTGAGAAGGCGGCTTTGCCTTCTTATGTTGTCTCATCAAATATTTATACATATGAATAGATTCCCTTAAGACCTCTTTTCTCCATGTTGAACAAGTCCAGCTCCCTCAGCCTGTCGTTATATGTTTGTTGCTCCTGTCCTCTCAACATTTCTGTGGCCCTTCTCTGGGTATGCTCCAGAATGTCCCTGACTCTTTTGTACTCAGGAGCCCAGACCAGGACCCAGCACTCCTGATATGTCTAACCACAGCTGAGTAGAGGGGAAGAATTACTGCCCTAGGCCTGCTGACAATACTTTGCCTAATGCAATCTATGAGGTTGTTGGTCTTCTTTGCTGCAAGAGTGCATTTCTGGATCAGGTTCAACTTGTTGTCCACCAGCACCCCCAAGTCTTCTTTTGTAAAGCTGTTTTCCAGATGGTATGACCCCTCCCCAGGGGCAGGACTTTGCATTTTCCTCTGTTGAACTTCATGACATCTTGTCAGGCCACTTCTCCAGCCTGTTGAGGTCCTTCCGAATGGCAGCACAGCCATCTGCTGTATCGAACACTTCTCCCAGTTTTGTATTAAAGGTATTAAGGGTTCATTCTGTCCCATTATCCATGTAATTATGAAGCATTGGCCAGTACTGGCCCAGTATCAACTCTTGGAATACATATATTCTAGTGATTGATCTTCATCTGGGCTTTGTGGTGCTGATCACAATCTTTTGAGCCCAACCATTCAGCCAGCTTTCCATCCGCCTCACTGTCACTTTGCCTAGTTCAGACTTCATCAGTTTCACTATGAGGATGTTATGGGAGACACTGTCAAAAGCCTTGCTGAAGTCAAAACAGACAAGGGGGCTCTGTCCATGGCCATGGGTTGGAACTAGATGATCTTAAGGTCCTTTCCAACCCTAACCATTCTATGATTCTATGAATATAATTTACCCTTTCCTCATCCACCAAGCCAGTCAACTAGTTCTAGAAGACTATCAAGTTCTGTGAGGCACAATTTCCCCTTTGTGAATCTATGCTGACTGTTTTAGATCACCTTCTTGTCCTTTCTGTGCTTGGAAATAGTTTCCAGAATTGCTGCATCACCTTCCCTGGGAATTGTAAATGGCCTGCAGGTCCCTGGGTCTTTCTTGTTGTCCTTCCTCAGAGAAGAGTGACATAAGCTATGCAATAAGTGGTACCCTACTGTCGGGTGTAAAGCACACCCTTTCTGTGTTCGATCATACAGAATACATATAATGTCAATCCACAGAATCTGCTCCTTTAAATTTGTCCTTAGACGCTGCTCACAAACTTCTCCAGAGTTTATGTAGGTGCTTCTGAAACTATCATTCTCAAGCTTTTACTTCAGAAGGCCCCTGATGTCAGCCAAGATAGAGATCATTCCATGAATGCTGCTTAGGATAAAGCTGTTCTTCTGCACACAGGTGATCAGGGCTACCCTGTGTCCAACTGAACAGCCACCTTCCCCCGTCACAGTGGGAGTGCTAGCCCTGATGTTGCTCCTCTTTGTAGGCCACACAGGAGTCTAATTTGCTTTAGTAAATAGTACAGCATAATTAAAACAAAGAAAAAACTTAAAGAAATTAACGGGCTCACTGGTAATATTTGTGTTTCTATTTGTGTGATATGGGGAGATAAACCTGGAAAAAATTTAGATAATCTCTAATAAATTATAATAGAGAGTTTATGCAGGCTCAGTACTTGAGTTCAGCTCTACCATTAAAAACACCAGAGGTTGGTTATCAAAACCAAAACAAGACAAGGCAAAACTTCTCAAAAGGTCTCTGGTTTTTGACATGGATTTTGGAAATAGAACAATTATATTGACAGACCATAGTCACTGCCTTTGTGCTTGTTACTTGTAATAACCAAAACAGAGAGCTAACGAAGAGCAACAACTTAAATGGCAAGGGCTGGTTCTCTGTTTTGCCCTAAAGATTTCTAAAGCTTCTTTTTTTTCTGAAAGAAAGATCCTTCCTTTGGCAGACACTTTTCAGAGAGAGGTTGACCTCTGCTTGTTATCACCTTAACTGAAAGGTAGCGTGATTGCCTTTGTTACAGGGAACCAGACTCCCAGAGGGACTCCAGTGTTTGCTCTCAACTTCCCTGACCAACACAAGGATATCTCTCAGGTCTCAACTCCCCTTAGCTTATCTCACTTCACATCTAAACTTTAGTTTAGGGAGTGTATGGGAAGGAACATTTCAGTGCACAGCCTCTTCCCTTTAACACTACACACGTTCGCAGGCCAATGAGTTTTTTCATGGGTGCCTCTGAATATGCAGCTATTGGGCACACAAAGTCTGTACAGCAATTAGTCTTCTAAGTAGATATATTAGCTTTTGACTGTACCATGATTGAATTCTGTTAAAGTTCAAGTGTTAAGGCTTGATTAATTTATCCTGGCTCTAGGTGCTTCGACAGGCGTGCAGCAGCAGATACCTAAAACTGTTCAGCCATTTGGATCTATGGTAAAAGAATTACCAGCAACTGTCAGTTCAAGCTTCAAAGTTGGTGTGGGTTAGGTACCAAAGAAAGAATATCAGCTTTTATAACAAAACATGTCAGGTTTACAGAGTACACAGGATTATACTGCAAACCTCCCATTCTTTTGCATTTTTCTTTCTCTGGGAATTGTAACTGCCGAAGAGACTATAACACATCACGGCTGTTGTGTTCTCCTTTTAATAACCTCTGCAAGGTACAGTGATACTGTCAGAAAGAAGGAAGGGATTGAGAATACTGGAACAATGCTAAGAAACTGCTCAACCAAAATCTGCTCTGAAGTATTTCCACAGTTTTACTGATCATAGGGGCAGTTAACTGAAACGCAAAGCATTTTTCTTTTAATAAATTGAGTAAAGACAGTAACAATTTTGTGTCTTCTAAATAAATGCATACAATATAACTGCCTAAAATTATGTGAGACAGTACTTTGACCAAACAGGTGGTGGAAAGATTTTAACTACAAGCCCTTTACCTCCATTGAGGTTGGACCTGGCAATGTATTGATTTGACAGAGTAGCTCTAAAATTGTGATAAATAAATCCCATCCCACTGAACTGTTCAGCAGCAATCTCCCACCTGGGTCTGCTAATTTCATTACAGATGAACAAGGTCAGGTTGCCTGGGATACTGAAGGCATCCTGGACAGACTGGTAAACGGTCCAGCTGTATTTTCTAATACTTGATACATTCTGTTTTCTATTTTCTCCTCCCTTTTGGCTTGATCCAAACAAAAATGTATCAGTGGAAATACATCCATCAACCACAAGGCTCAGGACTAGGCATTTGAGAGAACTCTTACAAATCAGTGTTTTCAAAAAAGGCAGTAAGTAGAAGCCACAGGGAGTCTGAAATATTTTTATGACAGCTGATAATCTAGAACAAGGAAGAACTGTAAGGACAATTCACCATTCAGCATAGCATCCTTTGCTCTGTTAAAAAGGAAAGTTATTTTTTTTGTCTGCAAATGAGACAATATGATGGGGAAATTAAATTAAATGGTGATGTTATTCCCCTGGGGCAAAACAATTCTATTCAATAAATTAATTTTACATCAGTAGCTCTTTCCTTTCTTGAAACTGACAGTAATAGCCTGACAGCTTAAAGCTTTAATAAACTTCAAGAACTAGGAGACTGCCCTTCCTCAAAAAAAAAAGAAGGAAAAAAAAGAAAACAAAGCCAAGTGTATCACAGGTATTAAAGTCTTTTCTTGTTCATTGTAACATAAAAAGTCCTCTAAATCCAATTCTACTTACTGTATTATTTGATGAACCAGACCACTTAAGATAGTTTTTGACAGCATGCAGTTTTAGTGTCTTAATGTTCCCATTCTTTAGAAGATACTCGAAACCTCAATGACATTTCCCATTAGGTGGCTCTAAGTAAATATTATACAAAAAGGGAAAACACATGGAGGAAGAGGATTCTGTCTCCAAGACAGTCCTGTTTGTTAAAAAAGAATAAGTCATCTGTAAAGGTTGCTGTGTGAGTTAAGCCGGAAGTCATGAGCTACTATGCCCGGTGTCTTCAAGCGTTGGGAGATAACTCACCAATGTCTGAATTGGAATGAAGTACATTGTTTTGTTTTTCATTTGTCTTGCACTTGTCCGTCCTTCCTTCCTCCCTCCCTCCCTCCCTCCCTCCCTCACTTCCTCTCTCCCTGCCTGCCTAATCTTTAAAGGGAAATCATCAGTAGTGTAGTCTATCCACCAATAAACCCACCATGCTCAGAATGCCATGACAGTAGCTCAGTATCTTGAATTTTATATAAGAGAACTTGTGCAGTTGTTGCTGTGTCTTCTGAAAAACTGCAAGGGGAAATAAAGGACTTTGGCTTTCTTCCTTAATCTCTTTTTATTTTTAATTCTCAAAGTCAGCCTACAAGTGCAAATATTAACCCCCAGCCCTAGAATAAGTCATCTTTTTTATCATTCTTCTCATAAAAACTTTATGTTTCTCCGAAAGTATTTTACAACTGTGACAGAAAGTGCTGTGACAGATTCCGGTAGAACAGGACCAAGAGAAAGCCTGGGAAGTCAGCCAGAAATTAAGACTGATTCCCCTTTTACACCCGCTCCAGTGTATGACATCATCCCCTGCACTTCGATGCCTCTGTACAAAGCCTTTGGATAACAAGCCAAACATATTGTGCCAAATATCTTTGCTATTATTATAGTTTTTCATTTGGGGATGATTCTGATAAATGATTTGTAAATGTAAAAAGGCCATTACATGGAAAAATAAGGAGTTGCTCAATTCTTCAGCTGCACTGAGTAGTTCCAATTAGAGTCTGAAGGAGAAATATTGCCTTTCTATCAGTCAAGCCTGTGACACAACGCATCTGCCTGAGGTCGTGGGTCCTGGATACTCAAAGAAAGATGTCACTTGTATTCTCAGACAGATTATAGAGGTTTGCTAATCAGTAAAAGTAGGATCATCCCTAAAACATTCATTGGGTAGTTGGGCAGAACGGGCACTTCAATGGCCTAAACTCAAGGCCTTAGGGCACTATCATTATTCAAAGGATATTTTGAAATACTGTGTAATTAAGTTGGATATTTGTTAGTTATTTCTCAGTACTGAATAAGACAATTACTTTTACATGTTTAACATCATTTCAATTAGCTGAGCACTTTCTTCCCCCCCATTGATAACAACTTATTTTAGGATGCAGCAGCAAACCATTAGAAGAAGGTGAAAACATAAAAAAAGTACAACTTTAAGGACAGGAAATGTTGCTGTTAAAGACAGGGCAAGCTGTTTGCCACTCCCACTCCTCTTCCCAGCTTCCTCTTCCTCTAGTCTCAGTGAGCCCTAAATACATTTAGAAGGCAATGTCTAACAGAACTAAGACTTTTGGTCTAGATCCTGAAAGGGACAATGTTGGAGTTGGATTAATTAAAAAAAAAAGAAAAAAAACCCAAACCACTAAGGAGTTGGGTTTTTCTCTGGAATTGCTTAGTGTTTTGTCAGACTAGGCCTTGGTAAGCAGTTTGTGCAATGCAGAACTAGTGTTGTCATCACCGTAGTCAATGGAAAACCTTTTCTCAAGTTGATTAGGACTGTAGTTGGACTCCCTATGGCCAGCTTAGATTTAATTGGCACTCTGTACTAGAGTTATGAGGAGGTAGATTTGCATATATGCAAGTGCACTTGGGGGCCCAGATATAAAAAGAGAAGAATGAGAAGGCATTCTGGTAATTTTTTTATTCAATTCTACTGAAAATATTGATTTAAATTGATTCCCTGCCTCTACTGTTTTTCACTGCAGACAAACAAGAGGTCATTTTTAAGCCCTAGGGCCTAGGAACTTAGGTAATTACAGACATTTTTTTGAAAAGATGTGAAAAAGCAAATTGACCACAGTCACACAATTTTATTAAAACTTTATATTAGTAATTCCTAAATTCAGACTTATGATTCAGCAAGTCACAGGGCCTGGAACATGGTCTTATCCATTCTTACAAGGTCACCCAGGTGATTTCATTTGACATATGGCAGCAGTTCGGCCTCCATTTCATTTCCCACCAGGCTTATTTAACATATGTATCAGAGATGTGATTCTTTTACGGTATTATTGGCATAATTATGATGTCTTTATAATAATAGTGATTTTACATTTTATTAAAAATGTTAATAGGGAATTACTACTCCTATGAAAACAGCAAAGAAAAAGAATGAATCGTACACTTTCATTCTGTAAGTTCCATCTTTTGGCATCAAAATAAATGTCACTACAATTTCTTTTTTTAAAGCACCAAATTTGAAACAAACAGACTGTTAGGATTTTAGTGCCAAAAACCTCAGATTATTCAATAAACATATGAATGGTATATCTGCCATATGAAGAAATTAATTCCCATTTTCATGCCTATTTAAGATTTAATAAAGTATTTAAGTATGGATAAAATAATTAGAACATTTATTATGTGTTATTACTGACATTAGCTCTTGGGTTTTTTTAGAACCTGTCTTTTGGTAATGTATTTACAACTGGAAGAGACCAAGTAGAGAAGAACTTTTCAATTTCCTTCCACTTATCTACAGATACATATGAAAAAACCCTGGGTGGCTGCCTCACATACACATTAAGACCCAGCTCAGTCCTGCCCTGCAGACAGCCTCCATGCCTGAGGTTTAGAACTTCCCTCAAAATACAAGTGTTTCTTCTCAGATTTCAGCACCAACAAAAGCAGTTTTTTTCTTTCACACTGGATGTTTTGTGTGGTCTAGCCCTTTCCTCTCCCACTCCTGCATTTGTTTTTTACCTGCTCATGGATTGTCCTGTTGGATGAGGAACGGAAGTAGCAGGGTCAGGCTTGGAAGAGATGGCTCTTTGACAGTGTGAGAAAGAAAGGGAAGATCTAGCCATATAAATATGTTGAGCATTTTTATTTCAAACACACACACACACACACATCCCTAATTATTAAATTCTGTCCAAAGGGGACACTATCAGAGATGAAATAGGAAGAAGAGGATGTGTACACTTACTGGGTGGGATTCATCTCACTTAATTTTAGATGTCTAAAAATTATTCATCTGAGTTAGTCATCCCTGACTACCCACAAAGTCAGCAGAGAGAAATAAGCACACCTAAAAAGCATTCATCCTTGATATCTTAGAAGAAGAATAATTGCTTTTTGGAGTTATCTGCTTCTTTTCATTGATTATAAAGGGCAGCATGAAGTAAATAACTCAGACAACTGACTTCTAGACATCTGGAATTTAGGCAGTATGAGTTTTTCCCCTTCTTTATCCCTGATAAGAGATGAATTTCATCCTCAGAACTTTGAACTAAAATGGTATCTAAGATCTAGTTGCATTTTGGTTGCATTTTTTTCAATCATTGCTGTTAATTGAAATTTTGCAGTCACAGCTGCATTTAAGGCACTTAAAATATGAGGCTGTGATTCCACCCAGAAATATAACAAAGAAAGACTTCCAGTACATTTCTAAACCAATCACCTGGAGAAATAAATACACACGAAAGTTTGCATGACCAGAGATCCTACAGATGCAGTTAGAAGTATGTTGACCAAAGCTGAGATTTTTCATGTATAAAATATTAAAAATAGACAGAAAAAGTACTCATTGGAAATACAAAACAGTACTACTACCTCTGAAAAGACCCATGAAGTGAAAATCTTTCCAAGCTTTGTTTTAGTATTCTAGATTAGCTAATTCACTAATAGTAAGAGTAATATTTCACTTTTCTAAAATGATCTAAAAGTCACTGATTCTGTAATTCTAAGGACTTTGAAAGTCCTTGAAAGATTTGAATTAAGACCGTATTATTTTTTTACTGTGATAGAAATGTGATTCTGACTATTTCCCAAAGTGTGTACATTAAATTTAGTTTTCAAAGCTGGTTAGGGTAGAACTTTTTTTTCCTCCTGAGTTAAAGTCATAAATTTATTGAGGAAAAAAGGTGCCATCATTTTGATCAGTGTCTTCATGGTAACAGTATTGCATGAGGGTATAAAAAATCATTGCTCAGTTTCTTTTTTGAATTGGACAGATTTAAGTAACAGCTTTTATGAAAAGCTTCAAATCAAAAAACTTGTAAGGTGTATGGGAAGGAGTTAACTTTTTGAGGATAGTTACTCTAACTGAATTAAACTGTAGGCTGGAATACCAAAAGGAAAGCTTCAGAATTCCTCTACTTCATTATAAATATGTTTAAATCTTAATCTACAAATGCTAATCCAGACACATAGCAGTGTTCATCCTGATTTTACAAGGTGTGGTTTCACTCTCCTTTTTGAAAGCTGCCTTAACCCTCAAAAAAAACCCCAAAACATCAAAGTGAAATGTAAATGTATTTCTATGTGAAAAACTACCCATTAGTTATTTATTTGAAGGTTTTGGGTTGTACCTATTCAATTACAAATTATTTCAAAGATACTATTCACCTCATTAGAATCTGGGTGGTGACGCCTCTACAGTGAGACTCACATATCTAGGAAGAAGAATTTTAGTGGGTTTGTTGGGTTTTTTTTGCTAGAGCTTTTTGTTTAATTACTGTTTTTACTGAATAGATAGGTTATTATGGAAACATTTTGTCAAAGAGCATTTATATGAACCTCAGGTTCAAGGTGCAGAGAATTTTCTCATAACATTATGTGGATTTCCTTGAACACTGTACTACAGAACCCACACATATTTCCTGTGACCTTGACACATTCGATTTCAATCACTTTTGAATTCATATTTAACAACTATATCTGGAAGATGAATAATGTGTCAAAAGAAGGCAAACCTCAAGAAAATAGAAACAATAAATTTAATGAGAATTAAATGAGAGAAAAGTAGTTGAAAAAAAACAATAAACATATGAAAAAACAATCATGGATAATGGAGAAGAAATAAAAATTAAAAATAATTTGAAAAATTTAAAATAACACTATATTTCATCTTTTGATTTAAGACTCAAACAATACATTGGGATCATGGTGAACTTTTACCTCTGAAAGTCCTCTCATTCATTTTTTACCTTAGGACTACCTGTGGCTTCTCACATGTGTGAGAAATGGGTTCAAACTTACTGGCCCATATCATTGGATAAGGAGAAATATAAACAGGAATCTTATTTCACAGCACATGCATGCATCTTCTTGCCTGGATGTGAGCTGTCTGAGGACAAGAGCTTAAGTAGCAAAACCATAAAATGTAACACTGATTACACTAATCCTCCTGAAATCCATGCAGACTTGTCTAACATCCTGTATATAATGTTTCAAATAAAACACTGAACTGTGAAAACTTCCCTGTTTAGACTTGCCAAGCCAATAACATATTTAGGTGCATATCCCGATACCATTGGTCTTTCAGAAGAAAAAAAATCACCTTCTTGACACATCAAAAAGCAACACAGTACCACAGCAGATGGCACTTTTGATTCTTAGGTGCATGTCATGTTTATTCTGGGTTTTGTAAAAGACTTAGTGACTGATATGAAATAAAATAAAATGTATAGGAGAAGCATTTGCAGATGTGAAGCACTTGAACTGCAGTGAAAATAAGTAGTTTGTTGATATAGAGAAATGGGCGTAGACAGTCCAGCGCAGTATGTCACTGAAGGGAGACTTGTTTGCATGTATGTAGCTCTCTCTGAAGTA
Organism: Nestor notabilis; assembly: GCF_000696875.1. Classification (NCBI taxonomy): domain Eukaryota; kingdom Metazoa; phylum Chordata; class Aves; order Psittaciformes; family Psittacidae; genus Nestor; species Nestor notabilis. Next base: position 141,091 of record NW_009927899.1, on the reverse strand, counting down.
ACTGGAACACCAACTAGGTGATCCAGGGACCAATTACTGGTTAAAATGGGTGTTTAAGGCCAGTTGCTGGGGGGATCCTCTGTGTGTGTGTGTATCTGTGAGTGTATCTGTACGTGAGGAGATCTGTGTTGGATACTGGAGTGGGGCTGTGGACCCAGGGGCTCTTGCATCCAGCTGTCAGCAACTTAAGAGACTGGGATCCAGTAGCAGCTGCCAGATGGACAGTCAGCTGGAGAGTACTGTATTGTATATATTCACATATAGTTTCCAATGCCTTTCATTCTGTTTGGGCAGAAAGGGGAACAGGATGAGGCCATCGGTGCTGTTTGTGTTTGCATGAGTGCTGTGTTTTCTCTCTTGGTTGATCCATGTGGCTGGCCTCGTGTGCATGTATATATGCACTGGGTGCATGTGTATGTTACTATCGAGAACACAGACTCGCTACGGGCTGGACCTGGGGGCATAGAGCTCACCTCTCCTCTATTGGTTTTCCCGATACAGCAACCCCATATGCTGTGGTGGCTCTGCTCCTCATATAGCCCTACAGCAAGAGTGCCTAAGGTCAAGTGGAATAAATTATGAGCCTGAAGTTAGAAAACATAGTGACTGACTGCAAAAATAGTCCTGAAATGCACACATATTTTTTTCTCCTTGCAACACTGCTTCAGATACAAGTTTTAAACTGTGAAAACTGTTCCATTGCCATTTAAGAGGTATGTTGAAAGCAGGTACTGTGTAGGTACACGTTCTTCTAACAGCATTCATTTTTCATTGAATTTTATTATTGCCTCTTGTAAAATAAGGATAATGACATTGATTTTTTGAAGAGAACTGTTCCTCAATATTTTTATTGCTATGCTGGACTAAACTTTCCTCTGAAAAGCAAAAAAATCAGATACAAGGCCCATCATGTCTAATCTTGCAGCAATGATTTTCATTAACAATAAAAGGAAGAGTAAACTTGACACACCCTTTTCTCACTTGTGTTTTTCACCCCATTTTGTTTTCTTGCTCAGGTATGTAAAAATGAGTGTATAAGCATTTGTTCTGTAAGTGTATTTCTCCTCTACAGTCATCTAGTAATGCAGAGGAGGGGACTTGCAGGGTTTTTTTTACGGGCTACTTTTGAATGTTTCTTGGATGATAAATACTCTACAGATTACAGGTGGAGAAACATTGCTTGAAAACAGTATGAGATCTTGTGATGGAAGTAGTATGTAGGAGAGAAGTAGTACTGTCACTGGAGTAATAGCTGCAAACATCCTGTGTGCTTTGGCTATGAATTCACACTCTGTAGGCAACAGTAACTTTTCTTCTTTGGCATAAAAGCAATGTTTTAGTCTTGAACAAAATGCTCTTTTATAACAGCACAAAGTACGTTTAAAAAATGTGTTATTAAAAATTCTATTGAATTGAACATTAACATTTCTAAACATACCAAAAAAACCCACCCTCTGTAACCATAAGAAAACATTCGGCATTTGCCTCAGTTCCCATCGAGAATAGCAGGAGTTTAACCCTGTATTTCAATGGAAGCAGAGGTAAGCCAGAGCAGAAAACTTTCCAGAATTTCCTTTCAGCTCTTTCTTCTTCCCATGTGAAGTCCCAAAACAGAACAAACAAAACAAAAAGAAAGGAAGAAACCCAACAGGCTCTGAACTGTTCCCCTGCTCCCTGCCGTTCATGAAGGACTTTTGCATGGCCTCACAAATTCTGTGGTCAGAGACAAATTCCTTGAATTTCTTCCATTGTGGAAGCACTGGGGAGCTGTAGCATGCCAAAAGTCTACTGAGGGATGCTCCACACACAATCAATGGGGAGTTTTGTGTTTGGGAGCCGATGGCAGATCGTACCCACGGATCTGCTATAAACTCATTGCCCTGTTGCATCAAAACAGTTTGTTATATTTAGGTACCAGCTGGAAGTAATGACTAGCTCTTTGAGATCTTGGTTATCATATAAGTGATGACCTAGTGAGCTAAGTAGAGGACTAGGACAGGAATATTAAAGATTTAAGCTTCCTCTGCTCTTGTTTAAAGAAGCAGACAAGTTTTTCAGTTGCATTAAGGAAAAGATAAGCAATCGCTATTGGAAGTTTGGTTTATGTACTGCATTATAATCTTATGCTAATACAATTACGCATATTGCTACATACTCTCCCCCTCCTCCCTTTTTTTAAAGTAACAAGGTTGTGGAAGACCCTGGAAAAAAATTTAGGAGAAATTGAGAAAGTTTGGGCAATCTCTTTAAGACCATCATATAAAAAGACTGAAAAGAATGGTAAAAAAAATAATAGACACATACAAAACCTAACCATAAGCATTCTTTTTCTTTTCTCTGACATCAAAAGTAAAAAGTGAAACAACGAAAATTTTGAAGTTAATAAAAAGGAAATACTTTTAACAAAAAGTCCACTTGTGGAACTCTCATGGAATATTATTGAACCAAAGTATTAGTCAAATTGGAAAGGCAAGAGTTTGATTTCAGATTCGTAACAGTGTTTAACAGTTGTTCTTTAAGTGGACAGAAATAAAATGCATTAAGATGGACAGCTAAACTTATAGATTCATGCAAATTTTTTTTTTTAAGACATGGTAGCTAGTTATAGAAATTGTATGTCATATTCCTATGAACAGAGTTCAGATTTTGTGTCAAAAAGAAGATGCAATACTCCATAACAATAGTATAATATAATATAATAATCACAATATCATATACAAATCTTGCACAAGTCTTCTAAGGGTTCCTGTGAGAAACAGGAGAAGAATGCAGTCTTTTAAGAATGTTCATTTTTGGTAGAGGCATCATCTCAGAGCTAAATTTTTCTAATTTTCAGTAATGTCAGTCCAAAGTGGCAGAGAGATACTGGAAACAACAAACATAATGCAGTTAGTGTACTGAAGAGGGATGGTTCCCCAGAATTTGACAACCAGTGGTAGAGACCAGAGCAGAGGATCAATGCACAATGAAGATTTAAAGAGGCAGAAAATATGAGTAAATATACAAGACATTTTAAAATCAGAAACTGGATATTGATGGGGAATAGAAATCAGATTAAAAAGAGAAAAGCAACTGAATGATTAAGAGAATTGACATGCTTAAAGCAAATAAGGAATTTAATAATTAAAATATCTTGTCAAAAGAAAACCAAATGACAAGTGAAAGAAAATAAATGAGTAAAATAAAAATGGCAACTGAGCTTGGATTTCTAAAAGTTCAACAAAGAGCGTTATGCTCCTTTTGTCTTCTTGGTTCTTTGTATTTAATAGCACAATCAGAGTAGTCACTTATTTAAGTACAGTTTCTCTTCTTGCCTTCACTACACACATAATTTCTATGTTTGTTAAGAACTGTCTATGGGATCTCAAGCAAATCACTTAACTCTTCTTTCACCTCAGTTACCTTATCTGAAAACAGTGAATGTGAAGAGTCCCTTTTTTCCCCCAGGAGGCTTTGTTTTTAATTTTTATTCTAGTCTTTTTTGCAACAAACCTTGTTTGAACACCTGATACTTTTTCCAACTACACCATGCAAGCCTATGAGCCAGAGGGGCTTTGTTTTCTGTTCTCTGCATTGCTACTCATTTCTTGCATGACTCCAGATAGGTCACAACCTCTGTGGGCTTCTGCTTCCCTATTCATATGGTGGGATAATACTCACCTACCTCAGAGAGGGATGTAAGGTTAAATTAGTGTTTAGAAAAGACTGCTGAAGCACAGGGTGTAAAGTATTATTATGCTGAGTGCTTCACCAGTGAGAAACTAACCTCACGACTGAAAATCAGTTTAATATATGAAGCTTTAGCAGCTAGTACGGATTTGCTGATGAGAAGGGTGGTTGCCCTTGAGAATGGACCCACACTGCTCTGGCCACATTCACTTTGCTTACTCAAGAGCAGACAATGACAGGCTGGGGCTGGAGGGGGAAGGAGGAGGGGGGGATTTAAAGTTAATCTTGCTATGCGACTGTGTGCAAGAATTGCTGTCAGTACAGAAAACTGACACAAGGTAGGGAATGAATCCAAAAGACATAAGCTAAAAATGTGAAAAAGGAAGATTTGATTTTTTTTTCCGCCTCTTGTTTTATTTGGTGCAGCAATCTAGACCTCCTCCACTGCTCCCTCCCATCCCCCTTCCCCTGGGAAAAAACCAGGGGAACTCTTATTAACCAGTGCCTCTTTCTACTGTGAGTAGGGAAATGTTTCAACACTAAGTCACTTAACTGTAGGTTACCGTGCAGCCACACTGCTTTCTGTGAATTATGTATGGCTATTCAAATCAGGTACTAGGCTGCATGTGCAGATACCACTGTACATATTAGATCACTCCAAATAAGGATACCTCTGGTGAGGTTGGAAAGAAGTCACAGCTCAGTCAAATTTATGGAAAAGAAGACATATTAAAGTATCTGAACAAATAGATCAATGCACCAAATTTTATGGGTACAAGTCAGCTGTCATTGGCACAGTTAAGGGATGTAATATTTCAGTGAAGTCCCAAGCTTAAAATAAAATAATAATAATAATAATAAAAAAAAAAAATTTAAACTGCTCTGCCACTTAATTGATAGACCAAACCTGAATCAATCACTCTTGATTGCTGACCAGCTATCACATTCACCATATGTCTCTGGATTTCGAAACACAAATATAAATCTTTTCATCACAGGCAGGTTTGAATATAGCAAAACCTTAATGGTAATGTTTCTGTTACTGAGCTGAAAAGAAAGGCAGATGAAGCAGCAGAGATTCTTATTCTGCTACTATCATTCATACAAATAGCCCTCTTGAATCACTGTAGAAAGTTAGGCACTTGAAAAGCAGAATCTGTCCCGGAATATCGATATATGTATTATAACATGAACACTTCTTGTAAAACTTACAGTGTGTCCTCTGAGTATATGTGTGGTTGCTGCATGTACTCCATGCTATATAACACCTCCCCCCTCCAGAAGAGGCTGTATTATGAATCATGCAGCAGCAAAATCAGTTGAACAGATCTCTTGTCCTTCCCTGCCCCTCAGCTCTCATAGTCTAATCCTATCCCACTCTGTTTCCTCCATACAAGCTACCATCCTTTCTCTTCTGTCCATTAGAAACAAGCAAGACAGAACATTTCACAGTTCTAGTTGAACACAGAAATAGCCATGTACACATATGTATGTATATACATACAAATATGCACTTACGTCCATATACTCACATATACACAGTCTTGCACAAATGTATATGTGTATTTCCAGATGTATTTCTATATGTATGTAATGAATACAGTCAAGGTAACAGTAACCTCCAGTGGGGGTAAGTTGTGAGGAATCAGCAGCAACAGTTCAATTGTCCAGAGAGTGGAAGAACATCTAAAACAAGCTCTGCTGCCATGAAATTTATAAGGTGAAACCACAGATAAGAGCTGAGCAGATGCTTCTTCTTAACCTCATGAAAATAATTTGAGAATAACTAAAATACAATTGTTATCACAATGGTTGCCATTAAAAATGTGATTTCAGCAATGCATTTGTGGAATGGTATAGCGATCTCCTATGCCCAGCCACGCTCTACCTACATGCATTCAACACCCTAGCAAAAGAAATTTGATCTGCCAGTAGTAAACTCTTCCTTCTTGTCCTAACATGCACCATACTTCACACCTCAGGTTTGATCAGATTAAACCATTACCCTGGTAAGGCATGCACATATAATAAATATATATTCATCTTTTCCCTAAAACATTCTCATAAGAAGTGATAATTACCATACCCTTGATTCTGCTACTTAGTATACAGATAAATGTACTCTGCGTGAAAAATCTGTTATGCAGGAGGCAAACTTTAGGCAGAAAGGAAGTAGGCAGCTGCCTGTGACAGCAGGCAGGTGGGGGTAGAAGAACAGGCATGACTCCCCACCCTCCCATTAATTTTCCCTCTGCCTGGGTCCTGCAGTTCTGTGCCAATCAGTGCTGTCCTCATCCCCATCCTTCCTCCCAGTGCGGAGAACCCTGCCTGTCCCTAATGGGGCTTTTCCTAGGCTCTTTGCTTTGGGTGTGCCCATGCCATCTCCCTCACTGTGGAAAGAATAGCCTGCTTTGTTGAGGCTCCAGATCCTTGTCTTTGTGGCAGCAAAATTCAATTTTTCAGTGGTGATGCACCTTTGAAATACCTCTGAACAAGCATTTCCAGGGCCAGAGTCATAAGCTATACTGGTGCAAATTTCACCCAAATAGAATAAATGATTGGCATTTTTTTATTCCATTTTGGGACACACGTACCTCCAGACCTGAGAAACTGCTGTCTTTTTTGCACATGACTCTCTCCTTAATATACTTGACAAACTCTAATGTATAAAAACTTCAGCTGCTAATTCAAGATAATCTAGGTTTTCTCCTGACAAAATTGAAGTAAATATAAATCACTTCCCCTGATGATGTTTACAATATTTATTCATGGACCCTTCAGTATGAAGCACTTTGATTAAACAATTTAGCAAAAGCACAGCAAATCCACCTGCTGTATATGGAACAAGAACTGAGCATCTCCAAGGTTGTTACAAGCTATTATACGTGTACGAAAAAGATGCTTTACACTTGCAGTCAGAGATCCGGAAAAGTGACAGCTATACAAATATACATGAGCAAAACACAATGACATGGGAAATGATCTATTCCCAGCTTTTTCTGCATGCTTTATGAAAGTGGAAAGTTTTTGAGATTATCTACAGTAATTAGGAGTCCCCAGTTGTGTTTACATGGTTAGCAAGTGTAAAATATGATGACCTGCTGAGGATTTGCAAACAGCTAAGTTATAATGATGGATCGTGGTGAGAGGACATGTAAGATTTCCCAGACTTCTGCTGGGAATACTTCAAAAATAAAGCACATTGTTTTCCCTTGGGGTTTATAACGCCTCTTTGACTTAATCAGCTTGCCTTCCTGCTCTCAAGGAGAAATTTCTCCAATTTTACTCATCAGGAGAAATCGCAATGTTCACAGTGTTATGGCAGTGATTTTTTAACTATCTTTTCTCATGGGAGACATTGGGTTAGGGTAACAAATAACTTCCCTGTAAAATTTGGTTCATTATCCTGTAAGAATACAGTGTTTAAGATAGAATATTATATGTATATATGTGTGTGTTTATGTATGTAGATTATACATATATAAGTTTATGAGTTATATATATATCTTTACAGATAGCCAGATATAAAGAAACAATTTAAATTCTATATTAAAAAAAAAAAAGTGTGAGAACATCATAACCAAACAAATAGTACTTTATTTCAAATTGTATTAAGGATGTAACAGAAAAATCTGCATTTAATTTATATTCGCATAGTGCCCAAGAAAGTTATTCCTTTTCCCCATGTTGCAGTAATGTATGCAAGCCATGCTTACTTATTTTATACAGTAACATTTCAGCAGAGCTATCACTGACTGTGTTTGCTCTTGTGGCTCAGAGAAAGCAAGCAGGGAAATGAGTAATGCCTTATTACTGCCAAACCCTGCTCAAAAGTGAAGAATACCCGTAGGCATAGTTTGAAATGTTACTATAGGGTAGGGAGAGCTTCACGTGTCTCCCTGACAGAGCCACATAAAGCAGAGTCGAGAGGTGAAAATGATTCAGCAGAGCTGCTTTGTAGCTTCAGGACAAGCCATTCTCACCTCTACGTATATTTCTGGCTAGTAGTAGATGAATAAAAAAGATTCAAACATTTAAAAAAGGGAAATCAGGTGCACAATTTGACAATATTATTCCATTTACCGTGCCCGGGATACCAGCCTTTTATAGGCTTCTCATTGCTAGTGCCAGGCAAGCCAGCCAGGATCTGAATTCCACAGCAATATCCTCTTCTATCCAACCAGCTGGAGGTGATGGGCTTAAAACAAAGGGTAGGGTTCATCTCAGCTGGCTTTAGCTGCCTAAAAGTTTAACTGCCATCAAGCTTAAACTAATCCTTCAAGCTCCCTCTATAGTCCATAGAGCAAAACAGAGATGCTAGAGAGATATTTATCTTATCTATTATGGTCATCTGAGAAAAATTTCCCTCCCACTTTGCACCAGGATTGGAAGGATCCTATCTTAAATGAGATGTCTAATTTTCTTGTTTAAAGCTAAATGGAATTAAACTGGGACACATCAGCGGCACATTTTTTTATTTGTCGTGATTAAACCTCTTGGGAGTAACCAGAGCTTTACATTTTCCCTTGTTTTCATCACCTCTTTTTTTCAGCCCTTGGCCAGTTTAGAGCTGAAACCTTACAGAAGTTGTTCTTCTTAGTCTTCTACCTCTTCCTAGGAATAATTTTGCCTTCTCATCTTCCAGCCTTCTAAGGTGAAACATTGCTCTGACCTTTCTTTATCCATGCTAGGATGCTACTTTTTGAGAAATCTGTACATCATGTGCTATTGAACATTTCTGGTACCGAGTTTGTTTTTCACGATAGTGACTGAGTTTCAATTCACTTTAATTTGTGATTGTGTACGATGATTAAGGTTCTTCCATTTCACAAGTGGCTAAATTTTCTGGTTGTTTTAATTGCAAATGTAGATTAACACACTATACTTTTTTTTAAATGAGTCCAGGTTTATGACAGGCAGGTAACAGAGGAAAGGAACTAGTAGATCCAAAGGGTTGGGTTTTTTTCTTCAGTTTTGGTTTTTGTTTTGTTTTTTTTTCCACAGCTTTCAGAATATTTTCTTATTTGTGTGTGAAGGAAAATATTATAATCTTGAATTTTTAAAGTGGTACTTAATGCTTCTGCTACTTCAGGTGTGCTGAAATACCACTACCACTTTTCATCAGGAACCTGCAGATTAACAAATATTGATGAGCTTCTGAAATTCCTATGAGACTTGTACATGCACATTATATAATGAAGGTAAGGCACAAGGAGGTTTTACACGGTTCTTCAATTTAAAGCTTTCTGAAGTAGATTACTTAATGTTTATGACTTGTGTATATGTCAAAAGATTTCAGAATATTTTCTTATTCACTACCACTACAAACATATACTGCATACTCAAGATTTGATTGCATCTTAGTGGGGGGATTGCTAATGTTTCATAAACTGTATTCATACTTTTAACTATCTCTTTCATCATGAAATGACTCATTGCCTTTAACTTTGTGAGAGGTTCTGTCTTTGATGTTCTTTTCTTATTTTGCATAAATTTGTTTTCCAGTACTTACTATCTGCCGTTTAATGCTCTGTCATTGTCTGTCAGTTGCATTATTTTTATTACTATTCCAATGACATCTTTTTGATTTTGCAGTCTCTCCATGCCCTAAGCTGTTTGCAGGTGGGGCCATGCCTTCAAAGGCTGAGTAAAGAACAGGGCACAGACTCTTTTCATATTTATTAACCAAATATGCACTTTGGAAATTTGCATATATATTATAAGGAGTGGGTCCTCATTAATTAATTTAATAAGCTTGTCTTTGGTTCCAAACATAATCACTCTTGAAAAAAACCACACTTCAACAGCAAACAGTAGCTACAGAAAATACAGTAGCCACCACTAAGATGCCAGCATCTATCATACGATCATCAGTCTTTGCCTGATAAGAGCAAAAGAAATACCTATTTTTAGAAGCAATTCTTTAATGTGCTCCAATGGAAATTTAGATCCCTAAGAAAAGTTATAAAATAGTTAGCAAATTTCCAGAATACGTAATCTATTAAATCAAACTAAGTGAAGACTATTTGTTTTAGCATATTTTCAGTCAATCAATTCTATGTATGTAAACGAAGCATGACACTTACTCTCATGGACTGAGCCAATTTGGAAGTTTTAAACAGAAGCAGAATCAGTTCATGGAAAGCCATATGGTCTCCTTATGATCTTCCATTAAACTAAATAACAGATTTACAGCCACAGCTACAACAGCAACAGCAAAAAAAAATGTAAACCCCCATTTTTCACTTTTAAGTTATTTCTACTTTGAGGGTCTTTTTTTCAGCAGTTACAAAAGTGCTATGAAGTAGAAAAATACTCTTTTGTGTGTCAATTTCAATTATCATCATATCGTTACTATTGAATGTCAACCAAGAAAAAAAAGATCAGTCAGAATTCAGATTATCAGTTAGAATCACATAGCTGTAACACATCAAACATTTAGGAATTTCTCACTTCATGCCCTTCCATCTTTTCTCAGTTTTTTAAAATGGCTGGAAGATGGAAAGAAGGAATGTTCTTAAAAGCCACAACCACATGGTGCATAAGGCAAAAAAGAAGAGCTGTAGTCCAATAATTCATGTAGTCCAATAATTGTAATTTTTCCCCTTTAACTCAGAATTGAGGCTAGTGACATGCTTGGCTAAATGCTGTCTCCCTGACAGACACTCAGTTCCTATATTAAGAAAATACCTGACCTGGAGAGGCTATGATTTTCACTGGTAATTTGTTCTGCTGGTTAACTGTCCATGCTATTTAAAAAATTGCGTAGTGTTTCATTTGAATTCATATGTCTCCAGTTACAAGCCAAATGTTCCTCTTATGCCATTTTTTAGTGCATTTCAGGACCCATTATTTTCTCCACGTGGAAATACCAATGTTCTGTAAACAGGCTACTGCTGAAGCTGAATTCCTCCAGTTTTTCCCTGGAAAGTTTTATTTCAAAAATTCAAATGTTTTCTGGATCTTTTCTGCAATTTCAATTTTCTAATAATCCTTTTAGAGGTTCAAATGTGGATGATGTCAACTTCTGTAGTAGTCTAATTTGAGTCTTACTGTTGCTTTATAGAAAAGTAGAAATACCGTACCTCTTAATATTTCCATGTTTACAAATGCACTAGGTGCATTTGTCCTTTTTACCACCACACTGCAATGGGAGCTCGATATGAGTTGTTATTTACAGTTAACCATAAATATTTTTTGGAGTCACCACATTGATGACATAGTCCTTCAGCCTGCGCATACATGCCTACACGCTTAGTTCCTAGAATTTTCTTCTCCCTGATATTAAGATGTAGTTTGTCTGAATAAGGCACACTTTACTATGCAATTCATTTTGGTTGGTATGACTGACATCTTCATCATTATATACCACTTTACCAACCTTTGTGTCACCTGCCAATTTTATCAGCAGCAATTTTATACTTACTTCTCAGCCCCTGATGAAAATATTGAGTAGTGCTAGGGGAAGTACTGATCTCTGGAGCACCCTGTTAAAACCACTCCCTTCAAAGTGACAACCTCATTGACAGCTACGTTTAGAGACCCACTAGTTTCCCAGTTTTTAATCCTTACAACATGTATTACTAAAGTTTAGTACTAAAGTTCAGCCAGAAGATCATATGTGTCTAAGCTAAAAGCCTTATAAAAGTCTACATTTATTTTTACAAGGTAAGATGTAATATATGTTTTTAAATTAGATATTTTTGATAGACTTCATTTCCTATAAAGCCATTCATATCTATTAATTCTTTATTAAATCCCTCATAAGTTTTAACAGTGTTTTGCCTGAGCTGATATTAAGCTAATATATTACTATGCTATATATAGCTCATACCAAACTATGCATATGTCAAATAAGGCTGAGCTAGAGGACTTGGTAATAAAATAATCTTTATTTGATAGCTAGTCATGAACAAATCTCTGGAACTAGAGGGGCCATTTGTATTTTTAGATAGATAGAAGATGTTCTCAGTGCTTATGCCTAACTTACTCCTTCAGAGATGATTTAGTGAAGGCAAAAGGGCTTAGAAAGTGCATCATTCCTTCAACCCATAAACTTTAGGAAGAACAGAGGATGATTTGCTCTTTTCAGTGTCCTAATCTAACCCCTTCAGTCTCTGCAAGAACTTTAAGGAGGTTAAAAAAAAATCCAAAACAGCTTTATAATGTGAAAGAAAACTTTGAGGACTGCAAAATTTGCATCTGCAAGATTTTATCTTACTTTAAAAAAAAAAAACAAACCACACCAGAGGATTCACAGGACACTTCTTTCCAAGATTTGCAGTTATTGTCTAGACTCCAAATATGTTCCGTTGAAACGTTCTTCCTTAACAATTTTTCCTGCACTACAGATGAACGATCTTCAAGATTGCATCATTCTTGGTAATTCCTTCTTTCCATTATTTTATACTTGACAATAGTCAACAAAACTCTGTAGAGCTTTTTAATTGTGTGCTCTGGAAATTTCACAGGCAAAGTGCCAGCCACTTAATTGTGCTAATTATTATTCACGCAATAACGCCTATTAGTCTGCATTTTTTTTAAAGGGGTTCAATCAGCATTCAGATCTTGCTTGCTTGGCAGAATGTCATTATAGCGGCTTTCAAAATCTGGCAATAAGCCTAAGAAGAGTCCATTTTTGCCACTGGGACTGCCTAATCCAAACATCATTATCGATCAAACTGACACATGTCTGCCAAAATGGTTACAAGAAAAACAGGAATCTACACAGCTTGGGTATCTCCAGCCTAAGTCTGCAAAATGATAGGAATCATAAGATGAAATCGTATTTACATGAGAAATTAGAACATACATCTACAAGCAGAAGGGTACAGTTCCAGAATTGTATTTAGTTAGTGAAGCAGTCTTTAAAAGGGAAGAACACTGGAAGAATAAACAGGAAGTAAGACCACTGGAAGAATTTGCCTGTTTAAGTCCCAGGTCTGGTACTGATAGCAACGTATCACATTATCAAGCCTGAACATTTCCTACCCTTTGGTTAGAAATTTCAGATCCACTTCAAATTATTTTGCCTGTGGAGTGAAAGTACAGTTGCAAAATCAGGTGGAAGCATCAAGCTTCTCAAAGAAATGTAATTCCTCAACAGTGGGAATTGTGGAAAGAACATAGGGACCATTAAATCTTTTCTACGTTATGGTTCCAGTGACCAAGTTGTAGTTTACACTGCATGAAAGAATGAACTTGAATAAACACAGGGTTATTTGGGAATTCCATAGGCTATTTTTTTCTGCTGCTGAATAAACAATTCCATGTGACCATTTATTAAAGGCATTAGATTAGATTTGGTAGTTAGCATATGAAGCATGGCAGAATGTGGCTTAAAGCAAGGCAGAAATGATACGCACATGTCAAATCTCCACTGTTCTGGCTTGTAATTTATGTAGCAATGCATGGTCTCTGGCCACACAGGGTTAACCAAGATTACCTCCTACTTTCCCACACCCTGGCTGTGACAGTTCATCTAATTCCAGAGTAACCGTAATGGTGCAGACACAGATTTAACCAAATTCTGAATAAAAAAATACACATTTGGTCTTGGAGGCAAATAGCACGGACTTCTGAATACAGACCTTTACAGGCTACATACTTCGTAGGCTTTCATCATTAACATAGAGAAAGCACACTTTTTTTCCTCACGTTCTTTGAAACTCTTGTGCACCAGTATCCAGATATATCCATTAGCCATCTATTAAGGAACTTTTACTGACTGATGCACTGAACTGACCATCCAACAGCTCCAGAACAGAAGGAATGAAGTCAACAGAAAATTGAGTTTAGCACCTCTTGATTTCTCTCCCTATATGAATTGGAAAGTCAGGTATTAATAAAATGTTCACTGATCTTAAGAAATGCTCCTAAAAAAATCAGCACTGAGAGAAAGAATGATAAAACTGACCAAAATTTGAGGGGTACAATAAGGAGGAAGAAAATATTTTTTGTGAAGGCTCTGAAAAAAAGAAAAGAAACAGGAACATTTATAGAGAAAAATATGTTAGCTCATGAAGAAATTTGTGGAATACCAGGATAAAGTGAAAAGCTCCAGGGATTTCTTCCAAATCTAAAGTGTTTTAGAAGCTTCCCTTACCATTACAAAAATAATTCACCCTTTATAAATACAGCTTTTCTAAATTTATAGGCCGAAAGTTGTTAACATCCAAATTAATTTTGCAAGTGTTAAATTAGTTCAAAGATTTTCCTCTTCTGATACAGAATCATCTCAGCACAAATGAAAGATATGAGGATGCTGAAACTGAGCAGGATTTTGCCGGTGAGGATTTTTTTACAGAAAAGTGCTGATGCATTGTACTAAATGATTATCAGAGCTTATCGAGTTCAACAAAACTTTGGGAAAGGTTCTTAAGTCTAGAATTAAACTTCTGATTAAAACCAGTAAAGGACAAAGACAGAAACAATTTCTCACTGCTGAACAGCTGAAATGTAATGCCTCTTGTCTGAAGTACGGGTTTATATAGAAAATCTCTCACTTTCTTCAGCTGCATGTGTTTCTTTTTGCATAGATGTGAAGGAACATGGAGTAATGATGGAGACAGGCACACATGAATTAGATAGTTTGGAGGCGTGGTAACATTGGAGAGCCAGGGTCATATCCCAGCTCTTGCTCATTCTTAGCAGTGATCAGAAACTACAGGTTTCCAGATCATGATTGTACCCAGACAATGAGACATTTGGTAGAGATGGATACTGACAGGTATCCCTTCTCCTTCTGTACCAAAGCAGAAACAAAATGTTGAAGCTGTGACGTTTTCCATAAGTTGGAACGGCCATTTTCCAGTTGCACTTGAAATAAATGTATTTCTACGTTTTTCACCTCCTAGAACTAGTCCTATCTGTTGCTGTCTTTAGTCTTCTCACACTGTCAGTGCACATTAAGTACTAGTATGCTTTGCCCCATTTCCAAGGGGGCTGTTAAGCCTCACATGCCTCACATGTTGTCAGATGCTGCCAGCTTTCCCTCGTAATTTTTACGTTGTCCTGCCACCTGCCCTTTATTCACAGTTTGGTTTCCTGATGTGAACTGCTTCAATTTTATTAGAAATCAAGTCAAATCAAAGAAAAGAGGGAAAGACTGGAAACAAAGACGAGGGAAGGCTAAGTTAGGAGGAAGACTTGTAAAGGAAAGCAATGAATCAAGAAAAACTCCAGAGAAAGCTGCAGTCTATCTTCTTCTCAGCACTCACAATTTTATCTCTACACCAAATCTGCAAAGAAATACAGAATTAACCTAACTTTTATTAAACACATCCTCTAAAATAGTATGGCATTTCAAATCGTAAAGCCTGTTTGAGTGATTCATCTGACATCCGACTGACAAAATGACACAGCTAACCACTGGCAACAAAGGAAGAGTCCTGCTTTGAGGGCTTTTCCATTGCTGGCATCGAGGTAGTCTGTGATGTTCACCTACTCTTTTAAATAGCATGACAAGACATTATATCAACCTTCTAAGCATCAAGGTGATAAAACTTAATTCACCTCTATTACTTATTGCATGAAAACTCAGCTGCTATAGAAGGATCAGCCAATTCTACTTTTTCACACTTGCACAGTACACGTTGGCAAGGCTATGACTTAAAGTGTCACGAGTTCGTTTCATACTATATATGAGACAGAAAGGTTTACAATCCACCCAGCAGATTTAATAAGATGCAAAAGTTAAAGGAGGAAATAACTGCCTATGTGCTATTCTTATGGAACACCCTGAAGTGTCAGAAAGGACTTTGCACCATTTCAAAAGCAAAAGGAAAGACAGTATCACCAAGCCCGTTTACATCAAAGAAATTGTTAGTGGTATTGGAGAAATAAGACAGTTGAAATTAAGAGATATTCTTGTATGAAAAGAAAGGTGCCTTTTCTACCAGTTTGTCCCAGTAATCGTTATCTTAGCGGCAGAATTGTATAAATCTCTTCATCCTTTTGCTTTGTAGGTACCAGGTTATCGTATTTATAGGCTTTTCAAGACTTGTATCCAGTAAGAGTATAAGTCCCTCTGATTTTCAATGAAACAAAGAATCATAACTGATTTTATAAATAAGATATGTTTTTCTATTCCATGTACAACTTTCAGAAAACGTATTTGAGTCTCAATGAATGTAGATGAAATTTATGCTCCTAAGTACCTAAGTCACTTTGGAAAATGGAAATTCAGTGCTTCTGGAAATATTACGTATGGAGTATACATGGCCTTTTATTTCCTGGTTAATCATCCTTGGTGGTTAAAGGAGAATCTATTTTAAACTTTATCTATTTCATGTTATCTTAAAAACTATACAGAAACTCTGTGAGTGTTCCTCTCAGTGGACGTCCTTGCCTTCTTTTCTCCTTTGTACTATTACAGCACACTCACTGCACCTTCTCATAAATTAGATCATCCACATCCCAGAGATCACACCGTGAATGCCTGGGAATTTATACAGTGATTAGAACAATGGGACCCTGATTCTGAACAGTGCCTTTGGGATTTCCTGTGATATCAATTATATACAAAAACAATCCTGCTCATGAACAGCTCTAGCCCACAAGCCACTCAGCTCCAGTTGCGTGATACTTAAAATTCCTCACCTCATTTTCATTGACCAGGAGAGGAAAAGCAAAGAGTAAACAAACAGAAGATTACCTTTATGAGTAAAACATCTAAGCATAAAAAGATTAATCGACCCCCATCAGCCAGTCATTAAATCAAATAAGAGCTTTTCTTATACTTTTAAAGCTCAGATTTACAGTCAGGCAAATTGTGTAAAAAGGCTGGTAATACAGTGACGCCCAGTGCCACTGGGCTTTAGAAAGCTGACAGTTGCTGTAAAATAGTCATTAAACAACCTCTAGAAGAGACTCATCAGCAGATGCCCCCAGGTGAAGGAGAGAGAAAGCTGAGAGAATGAAGGAGAATCTAACATCTTAGCATGACTGAATTAAACAGAGCATATTATGCTGATTTTCAGAGTCAGCCCAGTAATTTAATTTTCATAGCAGTTCCTTTGATTGTAGCAACCGTTTTATGAAACATTAATAAAACTTCTTTTTTATGTAGCACACATCCCTTTTCCATTTCATTAAGAAAAAAAAAGGCAGGATGTAGAAATTTGCTGACCATTAGCTCTGTAAATGACAAAAACAAATGAAAGATTATTTTTAATGCAGTACCACTGTGGTGGGTAGACTAAATTTGGTTTTACAATAATTTCAACATGAATTGGAAGAGATAAACAAACTGTACATGGATTTGCTGTATTGTACTGCAGTGTCATCTCATAAATCAGAATGGTCTACTGTGTGTGTTCGTGTGTGCACATATACTGCTTTTATATGAAATTATAGTTAGTAATGATACATGCTTCATTGGAACTGATTCTTCTCTTGCTTTTACTGGTATAAATTACAGAATTAATTGAAATTAATATCAACATAAAACTGCTGTAAATGAATACAAGAGAGAATAAATATAGTTACTTACTTGGGATAGTGGAATACACACATACAGCTGATGCTTGTAGTCAACTGCCATCAGCATTGGCTCAATTACATATAAGTATCATGTTAAAAATGAAAAAGTTTTGAAAACTTCCAGCAGACATCTATTCTGCAAGTATTAAAGAATGTATAAAAATCTGGGGTAAAAATTCATTTCCCTTTGATTTCTTCTGTTTCCTTCCTTCTTGTCTTTCTGCAATTCCTTGTCTTTCTCTCCTTCTTATGTCTTCAATCTAGTTTTTAACTAGATAAAGGCATAAATGTAAAAATGGAAACAGGGAAAAAGAAAACACAAGGAAAAAGAGAATTGGAATGTTCACTGACATTACATTTTCTACTTCCTTTGGGGTACTGGACCGTTTTTCTTTGAACCAAAATTTCCCATTACACTTTTGCTTTGGAAAAGCAGCTAAACATTTTTTCAACAAAAATATCTTCCTTGAAAAAATACTGACACCTCTTTAACCAGAGAAAATACATTTTGCAGACAGGAAAGACATGTCACAAAAACATGTTCTCATTTGGTTACAAAATCTGTTTCTTTGTTGACTACCTCATTTAAATGCTGCCTCAAAGTCAGTCTCCTATCATAACAAATAGACACAGAAACTCATATGTGGAAATACACACATGTTTATATTTACCTATATGTATATTTATATAGATATATTTATTTACATATATACAAACATACAGTCACAAACAAACTATGTGTGAGATTAAAGACCATGAAGTGTTCAAATGACAAGAGTTTACCAAGCTAAGACTGTCTGCTCACCCTTAACACTGGCCACATAAAAACAGGCATCAAAGCCACAGGATTACGTGGCATTTTCCCTCATGATAACTTAGTTTCATACAAAAAAAACCCCACCCTGCTCGGTTAGTGTATAGTCAGTGTTACAGCTTTTTGATATTTATTTTAATGTTCCCACATGAAGGAAGAAATCATCTCACAGTGAGGGACCA
Source organism: Nestor notabilis (assembly GCF_000696875.1). Classification (NCBI taxonomy): domain Eukaryota; kingdom Metazoa; phylum Chordata; class Aves; order Psittaciformes; family Psittacidae; genus Nestor; species Nestor notabilis. The sequence goes on along the minus strand of NW_009927899.1, from coordinate 122,944 downwards.
GCCTCTGAAAGATGCTACATAGTTTATTCACAGAAACGAAAGCACCGGTGGGAAACAGCCAGGTCTTACACAAATTTTTTTTGTGATCTTTGCCAGATCGCATCCTCCCTCTGTGTCTGATTTTCATTAGTAAAACTGCACAGGTGGGGTTATCTGATTTCACTTTAGTTTTCAAAAAATTCAGGTTTCTCTAAAATTGAAGTACTTGTCAGGAGCCAGAGGAGAGCAACAGATGCTGCAAGATGGCCTCTTCATTTACCGTTCCCATCAGAGCAGGATGTACACAGCTTTGACTTTGGTTTCTCTTATTTGGTCTCCACGGAGAGACCAGGCAACTCACACAGATCGCGCAGCTATTTTGGGGATGTCAGGTGGCTAATGCTCACTTAGAGGGAAACTTATCCTAAGCTCACTGGTCTTAGGTTAGCTTTATAATCCTAGCACAATAGATTCCTCATCTTATTTAGAATTTTGCAAGAACAAGCCATATAGCATTTATACTTTATTTAATATTGATTTAGAGCAGGAAATTTCTCTTTCCTCAGTATCTTCACCTGTAAAATGAGGATAATGTTTATCTCTTTGCAAAGCAGTTTTAGATCATCCTGTGACATACACGGTTTCAAAGTGTCATAAACCTCCCATAGATTCATTTTTGCCTACTCAATATTACAGTGATAGCAACTGAATAGACACATAAATTACATTACAAACTGTGGCTGCTTTTCCAGTTTGTTTTCTTTTTCTTTTTAAAATTTTTATTATGTGATAATAATCTGAGAAAACATGTCAGTTGCATATGGAAAATACTTATTACATGAATAACTACTATACCTTCACTCCGATTTTTTCTGTACTGCTGTATTCCTGCACAACTGCTTTGTAGTGTTACTGCCTATTATACAAAATGCATTTTATTGCAGTCATACCTTTCGTGTGGTTTTGTGTGTTTGTGTGCAAGCATGAGAGAGTTTTGTATTATTTAATGTTGTATTAAGTGTTGGTTTTAACTTAATATTCAGTGAAGTGCCTAGCGAGTACACATGCAAAATGTTTAAGAGTACTTTTCCCAGAAAATTCCAAGAGGATTTGCATAAAGTTTCTTCAGCTAACATACACAAATAATTCTTCTAATTATATCAAATGCATTCATTCTTTACCTCCCATTCTAATGGAAGGATTTAATTATGAAACAAAATTTATTTCCCTGTAAATAAATCAGAAAATTCATGCTACAGTCTATACAGCTTTTATTCTGAGCAAACAATTTTGCAAATCACAAGACAAAATGTTGCAAATTGCAGCACATCAGAAATTTTAATCTAGATGGGAAAGGCAGAATATGGCACCATTTATACTGAGAGAGTTTTATGAAGAAGAATTTGCATTCATCATATCTGCGGTTTTACAGAAAGAAACATGAGCTTCACAGGTGGGTTTTTGTCTGCTATTGAAATTATTCTGCATGCCACTAAAATAGTTTGGGGTTTTTTGTTTTGTTTTTGGGTTTTTTTTCCAGGGAAGGTATACAGGCAGGCCAATGGACAACAGCATAATCAGGCAACTGAAATTTATTAAGCAAAACTTTTGCCAGAACTCTGAAGCAATGCTTGCAAATTCCTGGTGCACTATAGTCACACTGCTCAAACAAGGAGGAGCAACTCTAGCTACAGCAGGCAGAGTTGTAGCTAAAGGACCAGAAAAATGGAAAGAAAATACTGGGTTATTTTGCCATGTGTTACTTTGTTTCAAAAGGCAGTAAAAATTACAGGAAAAAAAAGGTAAAATGTCAAGAAGTTAAGTTATGCTCAGAAGTTTAATCTGTACATAAAAAAACAAACGCTGGTCTCAGTATTTTCTTGCAGTGTTGTTTTTGATTGAAAACTTTGTGAATGTTTGTGATATTGCTGAGAGCCTATTGGCAGATAAGCATCTCTTGCTATAGTCTCCATCATTATTTCCCTGTCTTGTCTATTAACGAGCACTATCATCCCATCGTAAGATGACAGCTGCAACACGTACTCAGGCGCAATAAACAGCTAAATGAGGCGCACAGCAATTTCACTTGTCACCAGAGCCCTCGGCACGACTGGCTGCACAGCTTGATGCATAAATTCATGAGGCTGTTGCATATGATGGAGTATGCCTGGCTGAAAGAGGTGATGGATAGCAGGGCAGCTAAAAATGGCCATCACCTTGACTCTGTCAGGACATTTTTTAAAAGTACCCTATCAGCTCTCTTGCATTCTTTCATGTACACTATCCCCAAGCTATAGGCTTCTGAAAGCACTGATATAAGACTTTTCCTTACTGAAGGTTTTAGGATCTGAAGTCAAGTTTCTTCTTAGGTTCAGTGAACGCAATATATGCTACTAATGTGCAGGGTGAAATGGTCCTATAATAATTGTTCATTCAACACATAAGCAGAGTCATAAGGTTAAACACTAACAACAGAAATTTTCAATTTTCCAGAGTACATCTAAAATGTTGGTAAAATACATACACACACACACAGACACATGTAAAAGGAAAAACGTACAAGTCTCATGCAAAAGTACATTCAATTATATATGTGCATACAAAACTGTTTTGCAAAATGCTATAGGAGTTGTACTTGAATACATTATAGTAATTATACAGTATGCAAAACCACTACAGGTTGAAATAACTTGCCATTGCATCCTGTAGGATCTGAACTAACAATGTGTTTTCTAATAAATCAATAAAACTGAAGGAATAATTACAAGAGAAAAAAAAGGAACCACTGCTTATGGGGTTTCCAAATGAAACCCAAAACTTGAGTTTCTGTAAGCACAGTATTTGGTGTCCCAGTGAAATTCTTTTTCGTGTCCCCTCTATCTGTGTTACTGGAAGTCACCTAAGGAAGACAAATACAAAGGCAACAAAATCAATGAGGCAGTTTCCTGCAAAGTTTCATGCATTAATCTCTATCACACAGAGAAATATACACCACCACAAGGGAAGAAATTCACTTGTTCTCTAATAAAAGAGAAAACCCTTGGTAATAAACAATTAATAAAGTTGTCATGATTAGTTATGCACCTATGAATGAATGTTCATGATAAAAATGACCACTTTCACTGCTTTACATATCTGTGATCTGGTGGTATTACAAAAACCATTGCCACATTGAAGCCTACACAACCATTGTGGTCATAGTCTTAATTTTCTTAATGTCAGATATTAACAGTAGGTGAGCTTCCCATCTTGAACACGCATACACACGTCTGAATGAAAAGTGTCTCCTCATGCCTGTCCTCTCCTTTCTGCTCTGAAACTCTCTTCCAACTTTACCTGGCTCCCATCTGTAGTAGAAGGAGTTAGGACATTTTTTCCTGCAGGCCTCTGGCAGCAGTGCTCTGGCACCTCGAGGCCAGCAGCAGCTAGTTGCTGCCAATGTCTGCTTGTCATCCAAGTCACCGGCTGCTGGGAAAGGCCCCTGAGAAGGAGACCTTGGTGGCACTTCTCGTCTGCCAAGCTCTCATGCAGTCCTCATAGCTGTGATGTCCAAGCACATGTCAAGCAGTAACCCCAGATAGCAGACACATCCCTTGAAGGCTTTGAGGAGGGACAGTTGCCCCATTGTGTCTCTAATTTTCTCTGCCATCCCAAAAGCGGGCTGGGAAGTGTTGGCATCACATTAAGATGCCATCCTCCCACCCACTGTCTCTTCTGGGGACTGGCAGCAGCTGATGTGCCTGAAAAGCATCGCCTGAATTTCTGAGGTCATAAGTTCTCATTATATTTAATGGTGCATCTTAAAGAAGATAAAAAAATAAAAAAAAATTAGATGCCTAAATATTGATTTAAGTGACTGATTTTCGATATGGCATGCTGCCATCTGGTGGACACTGCTCCCATCGAGCGTTTGACCAGAGCTGATAAGAGGTGGGGCAAGGAAACAAAGGGGTGCGTGGAGTTTGGGGGTCTTCTGCAGAAGAACCTGGATCCGAAGCCAGTCTTCACGCTGTAAGAAAACCATCTCTGTAAAATTTGAGAGCCCCCACTTCCTCATGATCGCAGTGTGAGACACCGAATTCAGAAAGTGTTGGATTATTTTCATGAAGCCCTTGGGAAAAACCTGAAGAAAAACCTGTCTTTCACACTGTCGGGGGGAAAATAAATAAAAATTTTTAAAAATCAAAGATGCACTCTAATAGAGTATCACTGAAACTGTAGAAGGCTCTGAGCACGTTCTCCTTGTGGGTTGTCTTCGGCTCACTTGGTAGGTCAGAGAGCTACTCCTATGGGTGAAATCAGCTCCTGAGTAAAAGCACCTCATGACCACTCAGACAACCCTGTGAATAATGCATTTAGGGAAATTTTAAATTACACAAAACAGTGACCAGATTTGTGGCATTATCCAGCTTCTGTCAGAAGCGCCTACAGGCAGGTGCTATGAAGCAATTCTGAAATCTAGGTTGTTTCAAGTGCTAAAGAAACCCAAGACACTGTTCTGGAGGTCTGGTGAAAGGAGAAGAAAGAGGGAGAGAAAAAATAGCTATAAATTGTCTTAGAGGCTGGGCATTTATTCATTACTTCAATTTTGCTACCTAATGCTTTCATAAAAATATGGCAATGAAGCTTTTATCAATGCTGCATCTGTTGTTCCGCATATCAGGGCTCAAGGAAAATGTTTCTTCTTTAAATGAATACAATAGTACAACACGCAGCCTAAGAGCTGCTGTAATTCAAGAACTTCCCAAATGCTATCAAAAGGTGACCAGAAAAAGAGACTTGTGTCTCATGGTATGTGCATATCAAGCTCTTTACAAAGCATTCTTACACTTTGTCCTAAACACAGTAATCAAGTTTCCCACTGAGAGACCTGAAGATCAAGACTAGGGGCCAAATTCTGCTCTTATAGTTACATGTTCACCTGTGTAACTGACAGCAGAATTTGCCCTTAGGACTCTAAACTTGATCTGCTATTCGATGGGCAGCTCATGCACTGATCTGAGCACCAGAGTGATGTGCTCCTGTCAACTTGTGAATCAGACGAACTGCTGCTCTCATACAGAGGAGGAAAAAAGCTCCTTGTAAATTGCTCCTGAAATTGCCTCATGCCTTTTTCTAGCAAGGATAGGCAAATTTGAACACAAAATTCAACACAAACTTAAATAATGCTTAGATATCAGGGAGACAGATGCCATAGAAATACAAGCTGGTTGATGATTAATTGAGTTTGCCTTTCACTTAGGACACACTATGATAAAAGGAGTTAGTGTGGGGAAGAGAGAAATTTAAATGAAGAAATACGTGACGCACACATAACTATGTACATGCTGCATACAAAGAAATTTAGACCAGCTTCCGCATACTTCTTCACTGGCTAATACAGAAAGTGCACAGAAAAGATAGCTATTCTTTTAAAAAACTGCCTTCATCCTCTGAAACAAAAATCATCTAATATAAGCAGGGTAAAAAGTTTCATTGGCTCAGATTACCACTGCAACTATAGAATTGTCTGTTGAATTCAACATAATTAGCATTCTTGTGCAATGGAATATATTTCTCCAAATTTACTGCTTTGCATAAAATTAGTTAACACTGAGCATGGACTGTCAAAATGTGTCTAGGAGAACGAGAATGTGGGACTGTTGGGGAAGACTACTGAGTTAATTTTAGATGTGGGTATACTACCCCCAGCAAACCTTGACCCCATTCAAACAGCACTTGCAATCAAGATTTACTACGTTGTGTTATCATGCAGGGAGTCTGTTCTGTAAGGAAATATGTAGACTTCCCTCATGAAGCCAGGTAGCCTCCCTTGCCAAAAACTTCCATCTTTGGTCCCAAGCTCCTCTCCTTCCTGTTGCCTAGCTACTAGATTAACCCATGAGCCAACAGTCACTGGAGAGGGAAGTGCTTCTGGCTGATGTTGCCCTCATGCTGGTGTGGGGAATGTGAGTCAGTTGCAGTGTTGCCAAAAGCCTATGTGGATTTGGGGCTGGGCTAGCCCGAGCCATTTGAACTTCCAAATAAAGCTAGAAGGTATGAAATTACCACATGAAAGATGGAGGTGATAATTTAGTTTGCAAATCATATATGATTCCTTTAATGGCAAAAGACTGCAAGAAGACTTTACTACGTAAGTTGGCCAAGAGATATTTTTGGTAGTACTTCATGAATATGTGATCTTTAAACTGTGAGGTAAGGGTTATTATTTGTAGGTAATATTGTCAATGCCTGAGTTACGATCTGCTGCTGTCCCTATGCCACACAAACGTAAAAGAAAAGTCCTTTCCTCAAGGTAACTACTTGTGTCCATTTAGTAAAAAGAATTAAAGAAAATTTAGGATGTAAACACTTCATTTTTCATTACATATACAGTTCCCTTTTTTTCATTAGAAAAAAATTATGAAACATTGCAGTGACCTGCTCTGTTCTTGTAAATGTAGAAACAGGCCATTTCTGTTGCTCAGTCACGATATCAACATCAGGATTGAATGAGCTAAAAAAAGACAAAACAAAGAATATTTTAAATTTTTTTTTTTATTGTTTTAGCTTGTTCTCTGTTCATTTGCAAGTTATTCCATTTTCAAGGTCAACTGTTTGATAGAACACTTGGAAGGATATTCCCTGGACATATATTTGTCGGGGGGCGAGGGGAGAGGAAATCCAGTTTGTAAACAAATGAAATAAAAAGTGACAGAACATGATATCAGATATGCAACATTTGTGACAGATCAAGCTCACAAAGATTGCCCACAGACTTCAGAACGTCTCCTTAGTTACCCCATTTTCCTCAGGAAAGACTGCTCCTGGGCTTCTTTGGCCACTTCAGAAGTTCATTCTAGTATCTTCATTGAATTTCTAAGACCAAACACAGTAAAAATAATGTATTATAAACTGCCCAAAAGGTTACAATGGGCATCTCACATGCTTGGCATCATGTAGCTTCTCTTTAGTAGAAATCTTTCGAATTAAAGAACTTAACCACAATTTTTCTCTTTTCTCTGTCTTTTCTCCCTGCAAAGACCTTTATTCCCCTTCCAGGAATAAAAAGCCACCCAATCAAACAACAACAAAAAAGTCAACCTTGAGAAATTCCCAAATTAGTCTGCAAATTGCAGAGTGGTAGTAAAGGCTCATCTCCCAATCACAACTTGAGAATTTCCCATTCCATCTGCTTTTGCCATGTTAATGCTAAGGAGCCCATAACAACAAAGGGGCAAGATGGATTCTTTTAGAGCAAGAAGGTGTAAACAGACTTTTTTTTTCCAATATCTTGCAGCTGCTTCAATGGATCCTGGCAAAGTCTCATCCTAGTGTTCAATCCTGAACCTTAAAATTACTTCAGCAATCACCTTCTTCCACTCGCAGACCTAGATCTCCTGTTTAAATTTCCTGTCTACTAGCAACTGCTATGATAAGACCCAGAAAGCTGTGACCATTTTTCCCACTGTGACAGACAGGAACAAAACCTTCTGTAGCAAGCAGTGGATGGAAAGTAAATAGGATTATGAGCTCTGGGAACACTAGCAGTGCTGCCGGCAGAGTAGCAGACAATGTAAAATAAATACAGTTAAAGAATAAGAAAAATATATTTACTTTTGCTCCTTTAAGCTTTGAGCTATTAGACAAGGTGGCAGAGGAGATCTTAGTTCAGAAGGGCACAAAACAACCTACTTGTAGACAACACAGTTGCCTCACAGATGAAAAAAAGGGAAATTGGATTCCAGAAGATCCACGTCAGAGGAGGAATGCTCATGAAGAGCATGATCCCCAAACCATTAGGAATGAACAGAAAAACAGATCACATGATGACAAGTACGCAGGGGAACATAATTTCCACAAATATAAGTAGTTTCTCTGATCAGGTTTTCAGTTCTTAATAGTAAATCCCAAACAACTAACGAAACACCTATAAACTGAACAGACTTGAGATGGGCATTTGGCAGATTTTGCAGTACTGTTTGTCTCAGCTTGCACCTCACTTGTATTAGTGGTGTAAAAGCCAGTTTCTAATGTTACAAACAGGGCAATACAGTACCTAGTATTTTTTTGCTAAATGTGAAGGGTTTGTTACGGTTTTTTGCTTTGTTTTGTTTTGTTTTGGGGTTTTTTTAATGAATAGTGCCTGGAAGGCACAACAAGAGAACCAACTACTGCATTAAATCAATATTGTGTCTTGTAAAACATATAACAGCACTAGAAAATAACACATAATCTGAGAAAAACCTGGCCATGATGCATTTCTATCTCTATGGAATGCTACACAAAGTAAAATATTTACTTTCTCCTTTCAATTTAAACCCTGCTTTCTTCTGAGATTATGCTCAAAATATTTCAGATGAAGGAATTAAGAAAGAATGTTAATACATTGCTAGAGAGGTGGGCTCTTAAAAAAAAAAGGGAATTAAGAAAAATAATTGCAAAGCTTTTTGCCCATCCTCCATCAATAGTATCCTGTTCTCCGCATTTTGCCCACCACTCCTCTGTCCAGCCTGCACAGCTTAAATGCAAGTAGATTTCATTACCTCACTAGACCAAGTGGCATACGCTTTTCTTGACAATTGCTGTAGATGCACCATATTTGCCTAATTTCTCTTCTTTATTAAATACTTGATACTTCTAACACTTCATCAACCAGACTAGTAGCAGGTTTCCATAGTATTTTCTTTATACAAGAATATTGAGATTTTGTAAGGTTTCCTTTCCATTTATGATGAAAATTAAGATCTTTTGAAGCTTTAATAAGAAGAAAGATGAATATAGGAAATGAAGAGTTCAAGCTCCCAAGTGTGTTATTGGGGAAGCTAGACTCACTTCACCTCACTTCACTCCTGCTTCTCTTTTGCTTGCTCTCTTACATGTGCCTCAGCCACCTCGCTGTTTTGGGATGGCTCTCTTTCAAGGGGGGCTACAAGTATTTACATAAATTATCATTTACTGTCCCAAGAATTCAAACCTGGGTCTTGTACATCCCAGTAAATAATCAAAAGCTATTTGGCTTGACATTCCACCTTGCGTTTATTTTTGCAGAGCAGATCTCCTACAGGAAACAAACAGCTGGTCACAGCACTCACCTGTAATGCGGAAGACTGAATGCAAGGCTCCAGCGCAAACCATGAGACAGGGGAGCTTGATCTGGCCTTTTTTACATGCCAAGTCAGCAGGACCATCAGACTACAACCTACTCTAAGACCTGTCTCTTGTCTGACTGGACTTTCTAGCCTGCACTCAAGAAACTTTTAATGAACAATTTCGTGCCAAATTGGTAACCACCAACAGCACATATCACTCTTGACAGTCTGCTTCTTGCTTTGTCAATATCTCTTCGGCCCAAACGCTCCTAATATAGCACAGCTATATGTCCCATATATAAATTTGGTCTTACCAATCAGTATCTGCTGAACCAAAGTCTGACTGACATAAACAAAAAGTTATATCCTCTTCTGTTTCGCATAGATTTTATGCTGCACTCATCGCTGCGTTACTGCCAGCACCGTGTCAGTGATGCATATATGAATCAGTACAAACCATTCACAAGTTCTATATTTAAAAGGCTCCGGATGTAGCAGTTCTTCCAGCCTCGTCAGATGTTCGGAGGCGGGTAGGCGTGAAGGGAGGAGAGGGAAAAGGAGTGTTCCGCTTCGAATTCCCACCAGTTTGTTTTGACATCTCCCTTGTACCGAAGTGGCTGGAGCTCACTTGGTGGCTTGCAGAGAGTCGTTTGTTGCCAATCCGATATGATGACTCTGCATACACCGCCAAAAATTGTAGTGGATTTTTTAGCTCAGATCACAAAGCAAGCTCATGTTTAATTTGGTAACTACTATCATCCCAGCTCTTTTGTGAGACATTGCTGCTTTACATGTGTATCCCTGTGTTTTACAAGAAAATGACAGGCATTTTTTTTCAGATACTTTGCCCAATTATATAAGATTGTCACAAATATGTAGAGGATAGGAGAAAGCGAGCTGTTCTGGTGAGACAGCTGACAAAAGGAGCAACTCCAGCTCCCCATACATGCCGGACTCGGCAGAAAGCCCTTCTGTTATTTTCCTGAATCACACTGTATGAAGAAAATAAAAGTGTGGCAGTGGGGAAGAGGAGGTACTGGCAAAGGTGGAGGTAAGGAAGCTAGGCAACAGAAGAGGAAAATCTTAGGGTTATTGCAGGGAAATACAGTGAGAGGGTTGTTCAGATCTCCTCCCTCTTTGCCTTCATTTTATATTTCATGTTGCACAGGAGCACACTTCCATGTCCTGAAGGCATCTGCCCTCTGAGAATTGCTTCTGTTTTGCTTGTGCCATTATTATAGGCCTGGTGTCTCTGATACATGATTGAGGCCTGACTCATAAATAAGAGCTACTATAAATTTAAGCCACTGCCTTGTTTAATCCCCTTTTGCCCACACAGTGAGGAAACTGACTGGAATTTATTGCCTTACGTGTTCTCCCTGATTTATTCAGTCAGGAGCCTGCTTGCATTTTCCTCTATTTGACATTACTTTATATCTTGTAACATAATATATTTTCATTATATTTTAATATACCATGTGGTAAGTGCAACCACACAGCAAAATTTTGGGATCTTTCTGCTTGTGCTGTTATTTCTCATGTACAATAATATCTACTACATGATGAAGACCTGACTCATAAGCAATAGCTTAGGTCACCGCCTTATTTATTTCCCTCAACAGTATGGCCAAGGAACTAATGGTTTGATAATATATTTGACATTTGTATCAGGATCTATTCCCCTGCAGAAGAACACACGGCTCATCTGTTGACCCAAGCTATTAGCAAGTGTAGGTAAGAATCTGCACTAAAACACAGAGAAAGTTGTGCTGACTCAATTCTGTAGGTTCAGCCTGTTAATTGTGGTGGAGTATGAGACGTCATCTTCTCAGGTAGAAAGAAAGACCTAGAGACCTTCTGAGGAAACCTATGAGAACAGATAGCTTGTAGAAAAGAAGATGAGTTGGAGGTTTATGTGTTCAGTGTCACTAGTTCAGAAAATTTTTGAGCGGGATAGGAACAGAGTGAGCTCATACAGTCAAAGAATTCTGTTCCATATATTGTTCTGTTTACTACCAAAATCACAATTAGGTGTTTTTTTTGTTGGTTTTTCTTACCTAAAGGTTTTATCCTAAAATTAACTTTTATAAAAAGAAGAAAATGCCACATCAAATTGATTTTCAGTGAAAGGAATTTTTTAAAATGTTTTTTACTTCCCAAGTGTACAAATTACTTTCTGTGACAAAACAAAAAGCTAAAATGGGATAGGGTTGAATAAGAAAAGTTGAGAGTCAGAATAATTATCAGGCTTTTAAAATTTGTTTGTTAAAGTTTAAAACAAATGCTATTTCCAGTCTTTCTGCATAAGGGAGGGTTTCACAGTGAGACCACTAACAACAGCAGACTCACAGGTGTGGAAGACAGGACAGTTTTTCAGAAGAGGCACATTTGCAGCGTGGACTAGGTAAGTACCTGGATGTTAAGTGCAGGGGCTACGGCGCAATGTGGGGACATCAGTGGGTGAAGCTGCTGACTGTGCAACACTGGGGAATATTTTGGGAAAGGAGGTTTCAGAAGCTCAACAAGCTGATGAAGAAAGAAAAGCTCTAGCTTACAATAGCCAAGCAGTCAGTACCAAGATCGTTCTGAAACTTGAGAGTGATGCATTCGCACCATTACCAAGATTAATCCTGTATTCCCCCGGGACCCCTATGAGCTTCCACCACAGGGTATATAGGGCAACTGCCTCCTAACATTAATGCCCAAAATTAAGCTATGTGTCAATTCTTAGTAACTTATTTCAAGTTTTGTACAGGATAGGTGGATGCTGTAGTACTGGCTATAGTTCTTGCAGATATTTAGAAAGAAAAAATTTTGGAATGATACTGGAGAAGATGATGCAAGCACCTGCTTCATAAGATCCCAGTGAATAGGACATGCACCTGGGATGATGGAAATGCACATCCTGTGCTCAGAGACTTTATCCAAAGGCAGCCCTGACCACTAGACTCTTAGATATTCTGGGAAATTCTGGAAATGGAGTTTCTGCTTCCTTTTGGCCTTCCTGCCTGCCTCAACTTCTATCCTGTGCCCAAATACCCATATTAAAATAATGCCATAAACCCCTTCATACTGATGTGAAATGTTCTAGCTTCAAGAAATCAGCATATTCTGTACACATGAAAACAACTTCATTTGAAAATCCTTGATCAACTTGAGTCATTTTTGATAACAATACATGGAATTAAGGTTGCAAGCATTAGGACATGACCATTTTAATAAAAAACACTGTATCTGAAAAAGAATAATCTAATTGCCTATCAACTCTGAGTAGTCTGTCAATTGCTTGTTTTCAGCAAAGCTAAGTTTGATCTGATTTTAGAAGAATGGTGGTTTCTAACTCTTTCTTGTGATTTTCTAACAGTCAAGTGTAGTGTAAAGTTTGTGCTGCAAATACAGGGTTTTTTGTAAGAGGAGCTCTAAGTCTCATCAGACCTAGGAAATATTTTTCAGATGCCTGTTTTCAAATGCCATCTTTTTTCACATGGTATTAATACTAGAAATTTTATGAAATATCCTTATTTTATTTTTTTTCACTCTACAGAGTAATATTCTTTGGACTTTGGTTTTTGAATTAACTTGTCAAGCATCTCTATTTATCTCTGCATTAATTTATTCACTTAAACATGTGAAGAAGATCTTATTATCTTCTGGTACTGTCACCTACAAATTCCTTCTTTATTTATCAGCATAAATGTGTTGGTACTCTTTTTCTGTGGCCTGAAATCAATAAGAGATTGGAAATTGAATAGGTTCTTAACTTACCACTCCACATGAAAATCTTTTTCTAAAGGAACTGTAAAAATTAAATATTTCAGGGCTATCTTTTTCAGGAAAGGAAGGTGTTTGGTCTGTTCAGACCACCCTGCATCCCTGTGTAAGTGAGGCCCACTGCAGATGGTATCATGGAGAAACAAGAATGTTCCAACTCTGCTGTTCTGTGAAAAGGGACAGAGAAATACATATACTGAGAGTAAATATTTTATGTCTTTCATACCTGGTGAGTTCTGGAAAATATTTGGACTATGGTATGTAATATTTTGGCTATTATCTGCCTACAGCTCTTCTCAAACACTTCAAACACTGTCTTTAGCCATTCTAGAACAAGAATTAAGAATGCATATGGATAGAGCTTGAAGGTGGCCTGGCTGCACAATGGCCAATGGCAAAAGAGTAGATACACATTTTTGACAAAAAGCTCACTTACTTCTGCTTCATTTCCATTAGAATCTTAGAATCGTAGAATAGTTTGGGTTGGAAAGGACCTTAAGATCATCTAGTTCCAACCCCCCTGCCATGGGCAAAGACACCTCGCACTCAACCATATCACTCGAGACTCCATCCAACCTGGCCTTGAACACCTCCAGGGTTGGAGCATTCACAACTTCCTTGGGCAACCCATTCCAGTGCCTCACCACCCTCACTGTAAAGAACTTCTTCCTTATATCTAATCTAAACTTCCTCTGTTTAAGTTTGAACCCGTTACCCCTTGTCCTACCACTACAGTCCGTAATGAAGAGTCCCTCCCCAGCATCCTTATAGGCCCCTTTCAGATATTGGAAGGCTGCTATGAGGTCTACTATTTCAGTAGCTGAAATCCAGAAACAATATATTTTTCCATTTCCAACCCAGAACAGACTTTTTTTTTTTCAAGTTTAAAGTTATTTATGACTGTTTGTGGTTTATTTTGGGGTATTTTTGCTATGGTGATTATCCTTTTATCTCCCAAATGCTGTGCTATCATTTCCAATGCAGCAATAGCTCCTGGAGAGTCCATAGACAATCAGTCACAAACTCCCCTGCTGCTTGAATCAAGACACACAAGTCCCAGTCAATGTCTGGTCTTGCAGTATGGGAATAGTTTATGCTTGGCTACCTCTTTGTCGATAAGCTTTGTTTATATGATCAGAAATGAAGTTAATCTGTGTGGTGAACCTTTTGTTTAACTGTTACTACAACTGGATACCAAGTCAACAATCAAAAATTTTTTTGTTTTCCAAAATATGGATAAACCAGGGGGAAATACAAAGAAAAGATTAAAAACAAAACAAAAGAGAACAAGAAATAAAAGAGAAAAAAAAATGGAAGATGCTACTTTTCCTGCTTTGTAGAATACTTTTCAAAAAAATGGACAATGTTCAAGTGACAGGCACTTTTGTTAACACAGGGTACATACATGTGTTGACCTTTCAAAGCTAATGCAAAGGTGTTTGTAATCTTTATGATCTGAGACCTTCCTAAGGATATGGTTTGCAAAGTTGATATTTACAGACTTCAAAAACAATAAAAAGTACTAGTGATTTTTAAAATAGACATTCCAGCAAAGAGTCAATACTGTTTCTACAGCATACAATTTGTGCATATTTGTATTTGCTGTGATAGAATTAGCTTGACACATGGATAGAATGGTCCAAAAGCACGGGAATATTTCTCGTGGTAATTTCAGGTTTATATATTAAAAGGGTAATTTTCTCCACATACTGATAATACACTTTTGTCTTATTACCCATTGCCTGCCAGTAAAATAAAAACAAAAACACAATGTGTGTAGTTTTACTAAGTAAAATTAACAATGGGTTAGATTCTGCTGCCTTTACTAATATAAGGTAAAAAAACTCTTCCCTGGATTTTGCAAATATTTGTGGATGCAATTAACTTAAGCATACAATAAGTCACTCCAAAGTCAGTGCTTAATCAGTCTGAGAGACTTACAAGGGAAATTAGCATTTATGAAATACATTATAAATAGCCTTATTTGCACGCTGGGATCCATAGTAAAATATTTGGTTTGTACATTTTGTATACTCTAAGAAATGGAGAACTGCTTTGGCTGCTTGTTCCTTTCATAAACATATTTTTAAAGACAAAAAATATTGGTACACTGTCTACTAGTTTAGTATTTCACTTGTCATACATTTTGTTAAACAAAAACAAATCAGGCTTAAAGTATTTTCAAATATATTCATTAAAAAATCAAAATACACTATTATAAGCATGACTTTTTCTAAATAAACTGTTTCCACTCCAATTCCATTGTATTTAAAAAATATTTAGACCACACAATTTTTACTGCAAATTATTTATCATAATAAGCCACAGTATTAGGTGTATGTATTCTTTATAAAACTATACAAAATTAAATGACAGTGGACTATTCAGTCCACATTCAGTCTAAAACTCCATTATAATATTTAACTAAATAAAGATCTGAAACATTTGAAAACTGACATCTCTATAAATCTACTTGTAATTGTGCAAGATCAGCTGTCATTCACAGAAAGTTTCTCAGGATATATGACAGTGCTGAAAACTTAACTCCACTACAGATCCTATCCAGAAAAGAAAAGCAATTTTTGGTGCTCTAGGGAGATTTCAGAATTTGCAGCTGTATTTTCATTGTTACTATCCAGCAAAGTAATTATTTAATCAGGAGACCAAACTAGATGATCTAATGATGCCTTTTAGCTTTAAACTTGTCAGTCTTTTTAATGAATCACATACATAATGTTAAGAAAGTGCTTAAGCACTTTTTAGACATAAGCACTTTTTTTCCCTGTTGGCTGAGTTGAGAAGGAACATTAAAACTGTAACCATAGTTTCATGCCACTTAAACTCTATTCTGAACCATTTTAACTTATGCTGAACCGCAGGGCACAAATGAAAGATATTTAGGAAGTGTTAAACTGTTTTCCAAAGACCAGCTGCTGACTTTTTTTAGATTATAATTTCCGAGGAGATTTAAAAAAAAAAATAATTTTCCCTTTCCTTTCTTTTAAAATATGTTTTTCATGAATCACAAGTCAAAAATTGTGTACCTTTTCACACATCTACTTCCGTCCAGTTTTAAATATGTATTTCCAATGTATTAACACCAGAAACCACAATGTTGTCACTTACATTTTTAAACATGATTATTTTAGGAGAGGTTAGAGATTACATTTGCCACAGAACTGCTTACTCTTTTTATACCTGAATGCCTCAGTTTCCATTGTTATGGGTTGCTGAGACTCCCAGTGTTACTAATTTCTGGTTTTAGCATGGAGACCATTACCTATTAGTATTGATTTATCAGACCTAAATATCGAATGAAAAGTTAGTTTGGGAATCCAAGGAAAAAATGGACAACTAAATAGCAAGATAATTCTAAGAGCAAGAGCAGGGCATTTAGTTACAACACAGGAAACAGTAACGCAAAAGTCTGTTAACACCAGTCTTAATAGAACAAATTATTACTTTTGAATTCTGAGGCAGAGAGACTTGTGAGATATACTAACTTTTTAAGAACAAAAATCTCTTAAGCTTTTCCTAAGAACTTTTTATTTCAAGTACCACTTTTGCTACTTGGCTATCCCCCAAAGTTGAGAGTGTTGGGTTGGTGTCTTGAAAGGAAGAGTGTGTGCTCTGTTGTTGATCACATTCATAAGCTAATTAAAAGGCTATTTTATTTCAGAGCAGCTTATTAAAGGGTATTGCTCACTCCGCATATGCAAGTAATTGATGGTGTATGCATTATATGATAGTGCTGGGATGATGTACATTCTTTATTAACATATATAGGAATACACATTTGGGGGAGGTTTTGAGAAAGGAAAAACAAATGTGCATGATGAATGAAGCAAAATAAAAATTACATTGCAAGTTATTATAGAACATGGCATATTACAATAGTCAAACCAAAAAACAAGATCCTTGGGGCTATTTCCAGAATAGTATGTTTGACATAAGAGTCTTCAAATAATTACAGTAGTAATTTTCATTTCCAAAGCACCCAATAGCCTTGAACGTAAGCATGGTAGTAACATGTTTTCTGATACATTGCCCTCAACCTTGTGTGTGGTTTCTTAGATTCAGAATCTGAAGCCTTATAATGCCATGAAATTCTCTTTAAGTTTTCAGCCATGTGTCTTCTCATAAAGGACAAGCTGTGGCTTTGTGGCTTTTCTATTTTTTTTCTCCTTTTTTTTGTTCTTTCCCAGAAATTACTAGCTTGTGTAACAAGGCTCGAGACGATACTGGCCCAGGAAGGAAGAAAATTAATTTTCATGTGCCTTTTCTGTGATTCTTGCCAATGAGATAAATCACCATACTATACTAGTGCACTATTTGAAAAATATTTGCTAAGTTTAAAATGTGCTAAACTCATGAAGCAAAAGGAGCAGATCAAATATGTCATTTATCTAGATTCAGTTGTGATCTCCATGTGAGAGGGAGACATAACAAAGAAGCCTTGGCTATAGATATGGATGAACAGGAGAACCTACATTCAAGAAGTAAATACTTTCACCAACAGGGATATACATCCATTTTCTTGATAAATTAAGAAAGCAAACCAAATCAAACACAAGACATTCACCTTACATTTTCTCTATGGATTTTATTTGCAGTGTAGATAAGGCTAAAATATTACTACTGAGTGTTGGCCAAGCAATTTGTGAGCCTATAAATTTTGATTGATGGATGCTGGTAAGAATGGACCAAAAGATCTTGTACCTGAAGATGATGTACTGAGTGACTCATGATAGTTTATGATGATGTTTAAAGCCTTAACAGTACTGCTTGTTTCTGTGTAAAAGCAGATTTTATTACTTGGACCAAAGGCCACTGACATTTTGGTTACATAAAACATACATATATATCCATCAGAACAGGTTTACATTAAGACTATGAAAGGCAACAGTTAGGACTGTGTGCAAATGCTGTTGAACTGATGTAAAAAACCCTGTTTTCTCATAAGAAACACCATGGGATCATGATAAAATGGAGAAATAGGAAGACGATATCAAGGACTGCTGAATCTTCCTTAGCAGAACTACATCGTAGTCTGTACATATGTTTTATTGACACTTGAAAGGCATCGTGGGACATACAATTTACTGTGGAACATATTTGAATACTGGTTAAAGACAAAATGCTTAGGAAACTGACAGTTGTAATGAGGAACTCCCCACGAACAGCAGCGTGTACTTTGGCAGAGAAGAATGAAGATTATTTTAAACATGTTTTACTTTGATCCTCTTTGTTAAAGGGCCAAGTAGCTGCAATCAGCTAGAAAGAGTCTGATAGATTTCCCAAGCAGTCTGTTAAATTCTGTTTATTGACAATCTTCAGTCTTCAAGTACACAAGTTTATACTGAAATTGTAACTCCTTCTATCTGGATATACCACTAAGGCCCCATAAAGTTAATTTCTGATGATTGAAGGGTTGTTGGTTTTATTGTTGTATTTCACAAATATAGTCCAAACTGCTAAAATTTGAAGTGGTGAAAAACATCCTCTTGGAAGTTTAGTTTTCATATCAAGGATTAAATTATCTCATTTCATACATAAGTTGACACAAATAATGCTCTATTGTAGGGATAAGATCACATGTAATCAAAGCACTTTTTCTGAAAATTGTGAGAAGCATTTAGTGATTGTAAACACTAACTCTGATGCTGCCCACAAACCGAGGGACAAAAACGTACTGTTCATTGCAGGAGATTTAAAATGCAGTGGGTGATTTTCCTGTGTGCCTTCATTATTTTAACTTTGTATTTTTAAAAGTTTTCATTTGTAAAAATGAGGGAACAAAAGATTTCTGTCAAATATAAATAAGTCGAAGATTTGAGTATGTTCTTCAAATGGCAGGCACAAGAAAGTGATGGAGACTGGACTGTATGCTATACAGTGATATTCTAAGTAGCTTCGTATTGAGGAGAAATTAGTGAACAAATCTTAAATCTGCTTCTGCTTGGGGACAGAGCAATGGGGGGAGGAAGAAGATAGTATTTTGTAACCAGAGACTAACTGCCTCGTCTGTTATTTCTCACAGCAAATCAAAATGCTTCTAACCAAAACAAAGCAAGCAGGGGGTTTTAGAGCCCTCAGATTCCCAAATTCATAGATTTGCTGTGGTTCAGTTGTTAATCCCTGCTCCTTCCACCTGTGAACAGCACAAGCATATTGTCCATGCCCCTTGAGAGTAGAAAGGCTCACTTATGATTTAAGCCCAGCTGGCAACAAAGTACCACACAGCCACTCACTCATTCCCCACATCCCCCTTGGTGGGATGGTGAGGACAATTGGAAAAAAGAGAAAACTCGTGTGTTAAAACAAGAACAGTTTAAAAATTTAAATAAAGCAAAATATAATAATGAATAATAATTATTATAATAATTATAATAAGTGTGGGGAGGGAAAACAAGTGATGCACAACACAATTGCTCACCACATGCTGACCAATACTCAGCCTGTCTGATCAGCGATGGGCTCCTCCTGGCCAACTCACCCAGTTTATATACTGGGCATATCATGTTGTCGTATGGAATACCCCTTTTGCTAGTTTGGGTCAGGTGTCCTGTATCTGCTCCCTCACAGCTTCTTGTGCCCCTCATCACTGGCAGAGCACCAGAGACTTAAAAGTCCTTGATCAGGGTAAGTGTTACTGAGCAACAACTAAAACATCGGTGTGTTATTGGCATTGTTCTCAGACTAAAGCCAAAACACAGCACTGCACCAGCTACTAGGAAGAAAATTAACTCTATCCCAGCTGAAACCATGACACTTGGAGAGCTACCTCAGACCTTTTGTGAATACAGAGAACCCCAGTGCTGGGTGCGTAAGATTTCCACAGAATGAGTGATCCAGCATAGCATGGATAGCAGGAAGTGCTTTAAATGTCTTTTAAGAAGAAAAAATAATGCAGAATTTCTCAGTTCTGAAATGGAAGTATGTGTCCTTCCACCTGTTCTCTCCCAGATTAAGAAATCTATAATGGTTCCTTCATCATCAGGAACATCACAGGCAAAATACTGTATGTCTATATATACGTATTTCCAAAAAGAAAAATAGCTATAAATTTCTTTTTGAATTCTGTCAGAAGTTGTGCAGAGCTCAATTTAGAGACCTGTGGCAGTCCACGATACTAAAATTGTATTCAGAGCTTTGAAAATGTACTCTTTCAGCTTTCACAAATCTGTTTACATGCAGATGCAATTCTTTCACAAGATAAAAAAAAGTTGCTTTCTTCCACTGAAATATCATCAGAATACCAAGGTGCCACAGCAGTCATGAATAGTAATGTTGACAGATATGTGGACAGATTATATATAAACATGTGTATCCATAACTGTGTGCACAGTGAAGGCTATGATTTAGTTTTCAATTCCACTAGCAGTGTCCCATCATTCCCATGAGACCCAGTGATCACTCAGGGCTGCATTTTGGGGTGATTGGTCCATTTTTGCAACATCTTGCTATTTTAGAAGTGCCAATAGCATCCCACTTTGTATAACATGCCTGCAGTTCCTGCTGCATTCTGCTTTTAATGCTCGCCAAAGCTTGCTTGTTTTGATATCACTTGTGCTCAGTGGGCAGTCTAATCAGCCTGGTTGATGGCTCCCCTGATTCTCATAGCTCCCACTGTGCTCAAGGTTGCACTATATTAGTCTCAACACAAATATGAACTTAAAAGTATACACAAAATATTTATTTAGATAACATATGCAGAAGAATTCACATAGTCCCTAAGATAACTTTATGACATTTATGTGAAATACTTACATGCAGAAAGGGATATCTGTGATACACAGGTAGACTTACTGAGGAACTTACTGTTTATTGTTACAAAAAAAAAAGAACTATTTTTATAAAACAAAGGTGGAAATATTTTCTAAACTATGTTGATGAATATATTTATTAAAGTGAGTTCCTGAAGTTAAAGGTATTCATTTCTTTTTAAAATGTGAGTTTAAGTAGTCACAGTTCTACCTATTTAGTCCATGAAACATCAATTTAAAAATTGCTTCCAAGTTCCCGATCTTCGAAAATCCTTGCTTTCCAGAGCTATTCAGTGTCCATTTGCTTTCCATAAATAAAAAAGAGAAGTGGAAAGGTTAGGTGGGGCTATAATTTTTGAGATATAGCATCATGATGCAAAGTGACAAACAGCAGGGCATGTCACTGTAAAATGTTCTATATTGCAACATCAGGCAATGCTGATACATGAAGAATCTGTAATATGAACCTGTAAGAAATCAGAATTGTCTGCAGCTGCGTTTAGAGGGGCTTTTTTTTTGATAGATTAAAATTTCCTTATGAACAGTCCAGCCAATATTAACAAATGTAATGTAATTCACTACATACAGTCACAACATTACCATGTATTTTACTGCATTACCTTTTACAGCATTCCTGTACTATCAGATTCATTGAGTATAAAAAAACATTTTGATTTCCTTCTAATTAACCTGCTCCACCTCATGGCTGCCGTCAATTAAGTCACAGTGTAATTTTTGTAGGTGTCTCTCAGTCTTTCCAGCCCAAATAGATTATTATGGCAGCTGAAGCGTATGGGGCTTGTTCTCAAAATAGTTTCCACTGAGCAGACGTCTGAAGAACTGGACTCTGACGTCTCTGATCAAATGCTGATCAAATTCCTATTCTGGAATATCATCAGGACATTTTCTCAGGGCTGAATTCATTTCTTCCTGGTCCTGGAGCATTGAATGAAACCATACCAATGTATCTAGAGCAGAGCCTATGTTTTTTGTGAAAATGCATTTGTTACTAAAATAAAAAGGAAATACAGAAGGAAATACAGACATTGTAAAAAGAACCAATGAAATATTACTCTGAAGGAAAGTTTGATGGTATTTTTCAAATACAGTATCTGGAAAAGCTGTTCTGCTGCAGTTTTATCTACAATAGATATTAACTTCATGCATAAAAGCTGTATTAAAATGATGTTAAATAAGCTGGAGTTGGGAAGTGTGCAATTTAAATTGACATGCTGCATTTTATGTGCATGACAACAAATATCTCAGTTGTGTACCAACTGATTTCCTTTTACATAAATTCTTATATTTGCTCTCCTTCCCAATACCTTTTTTGTTTCTGCTCCTTTTTCCATGTAACCAAATAATTCCTCCTCAGTGGAGTTCAGTAGGAATTGAGAGCTCCAACTTGCACTGAATTAAAAAGAGGAGTCTGTTTTAGACACTAAATAGTATATAAAAAATGAAATCACATTCAAAATATAGACACTGTCTGCATGCAGTAAGGATTCCCTCATTACCGTGATGAAATCATGTGTATCTGATCAAGATAAATTCCAATATCCCTATGATAAATTCCCTCTCCCCTAGAAAAGAATACGAAAGGCTTGATCTTTCTATTGGCATTTATCTTCTCTGATGTGGAAGGATAAGTCAAGTGCAATAGTCACCAGTGACTTATTATTTCTCTCCTCACAGGTGAAGATGAATGTCATAAGGGAGATAAGCCACCATGTGCATATATTATTATATATAACACTATGTATGAATAAGGAGATATTAAACACACTATGAATATTTTCTTTTCCTACTTTTTTTTTTTACTCAATGTAGACTGTGGTTAAAGAAAGTTAGAAGATGGTGTAAGTTCATGTTGAAAAGAAAAGCTTCAAAGGCATTAATATTTCCTTCAGTACTACAGCCTGCCATTAGTGAAACTGATATAACCTCTGTTTGTGTTTGACTGGGAATTGTTTGACGGAGGCACTAGACTGGGACCGCAGGTACCTGAAATGTATCTACTTGTTCCGTTGAATATTTCTCTTTTATTCTTCAATACTTAACTTTCCATGATTCAGTCCTTCATCTAGTAAACATGATATTCATAGCCCTTGCCTCTTTAGATGCTGTACGAGCACATGGAAGACAATAAGGTCAAACAGCATTGTATTAGAAGATGTGTACCTGTCTTGGAAACATAGCTGATATTTAACTGACATTTTAAAATGTATCTAGAGAAAAAAAAAACCCTACCTACACCTAAAAAAAGCCTATAACAGGTCAGAAGGAAGACTTATTTATCCTGTTTATTTGTCTCTACAAGTAGCTAATTGCACAAGCCTAAGAAAGAGCATCAGAACAAAAGGAATCTCAGTATTTTTTAATGAGGAAAGACTTCTGACCATGAAGAATCATACTGGATATTACTGAGGATGCCAAACTCATATTCATCCCGCAACCCTCTCAGCCCCTGCTCTAGGTTCCTGACCCCAACAGCCAGGGAAGGCTGGACAGGGGAGCTTGGCTGCTGTCCCCATCAGGGACCTGTGTTCCAGCTCTGATGTGGCCCAGCTGTGTCACTCCACTCAGGCTGTGGGGAAGCCTTCAGAGGGGTAAAAAAAGCAACACTACAAAGAGAGGTAGGTTGTTGAGACAAATTCCTACAGGGAAAAAAAATAATGAAATGACATAGGGAGGCTTTATAGGTCTGTAGAGGTCACCTGCTGCCTAGGTCTATAGGCAGCAGTCTGTAACGGTTGCTCTCTGGTGTTGTAATTCATAATTCCCCCTAGGTTAACCACTGATGACAACTCTATTCTAGAACTCCAAACCAAAATAAATTTCAGAAGCCAAAATAAACATCCTGACTCTTCATATGAGACACACATCCTAAACCAAAAAGTGACATATTCAAATCTTCTTACCTGCATGTTAGCCTGACACTTGTGATATAGACTAGTAATAATGTATTGCGTTGTACATGTACTGGAATAAGTACATGTATTGTAACACAGAAAAAATGTGCTTGCTTTATTGATTTTAAAGCAACAAAATATTTGAAATTTTTGCCATCTTGTATCATGAAAATCACATCATATTTCATATAATCAACAAATAAACCCTTGAGCCTGCAAAAATTGAAAAAAAGTATCAACATAGAGGTATAGTTCAAAATACATATGCAGGCTGTCAAAGAAGATGGAATGAAGGCATTTATTTAAACTACTCACCTGAACTTTAGCTCATTAATTTGATGAAATTATGGATTATGGATTAATAAATAAGATAAAATCTATCAAACATAAATTATCAAGATTTATCCAATGTTTACAGTGAAGGAGAAGGAAAACGTGGAATGCCCTGAGCTTTGTGTAGTTACAGGGAGGGCTTAGAAAGAATACTGTGGAGTGACACTGTGTAATGTTAACTTCTCTGGAGAACGCCAGTAAATCAAAGTTGTGCACTGAAGATGTTCTTCTTTGCTGCATACATATTTTTCAGAACATAGCTTCATAATATCTGATAAATGTAGAGTCATTTTCAAATTGTCATTTGTGTGAAAGATAGATACACATGCTCCATAATACATAAAGGGTACAGTTTATGTGAAAATCTGGCCCCATTAGTACGTTCTGAGCCAGGATTTTGTCCTGTGATAACACATTTGAAAAACACAGTGGGTTTAAACAAGGCACTAAATGGTATTTATATAGTTGTATAAATAAATGATTTTTTAAGAGACCCCACACACCTAATCAGAACGAATGCAGCCACTGTTGGCCAACATTTTCCTACACCACTTTGATAATATTTGGATTGCACATCTAATATGCACAATACTGAGAGAGGTACCCATGACATGGACTACTTAGATCTGAGTCTTTGAATATGAGAAAGCCACCTGACTCAGCAATTCCTAGATTTGAATGTGTAAAATCCACCATTATCATTATCTTGTGACACAAATACAGATTTTCACCCAGCAATTGTTGCACCAGAACTAACACCTTGTAGCTGAACTATAACTTCTCTTTCCAAAAGCCACACAAACTTGATTTAAAACAATAAAACACTGTCAACCACATCCTTTGGCAATACATGCAACTGGTTAATGACCCTTAGTGTTAAAAATCTGCTGTTTATTTCTAATCTGAACATAACTAGCCTCAGATTCTAGCCACTGAAGTCTCATTAGCTCTCTGCTAGAATAAAGAGCCCTCTCTGATTAGAAATCTCCTCCAACTCTAGATTCTTACAGAACAAAATCATTTTACCCTTTAACCATCTCCCAGTAAAGAAAACATGTTGTGCTTGTTACAATCATGGTAAAGTATCTTTTTCAGCCCTTGGGATTATTGCTAATGGACAAACATAGAGTGTGAAGTAGTTCCATGGCTTTTTTTTTTTTTTTTTTTTCTGTAGCTCCTTCACCTGCAGTAATAGGGGGAACACAATGGGAAGGAATTTTTGCATTATGACAACAGTACAGCTCATCATTTGTCACAGAACTACATAATTACCTGGGACTGAAAGTATTTCTGTATACATTTTAAAGATGTGTTCTTTAAACTCACTATTTCTGTGCATTCTTAAGTGTCAAGAATAAATAAGAATTATGGGACTTATAAGAAATAATATTGAAAGTATAGGTATGCACAAAACATGGTATTCGATCTTATGGGGGTTTTTGGAGAGGAAAAATATCTTTCAACACATTGTGCAGTCATGAAAATCTGACAAATTTTATTTGCAAACCAAAAATTTCTGCAATCTTTTTCCAAATTGCAAAAAAGTCATGCTTTGTTTAATATCCTGCTCAACTTTTATTTTGTAGGAAAATGATACTACCTGAGATCCTCCTTTACCTTTCACAAGAGTCAATCCAGAATACCTACGCATGTTAAATCAAATGTGGCAAGGTAAGAGAGTGGCATTTAGTCCATGTTGAAAATTTTCTATGGCAAGTTTCAGAACAACATGATGTAAAATAGGTAGGTAATAAATCCCTTGAAAAGAAGGTTTATAATGGAAATGCTGACAGACATTTAACGACAGCAGCAATAGTTGGCACCACAGTAATAAAAGGTCTTAAATGAAAAAAAAATAAAATCTCTACGCTTCACAAAGGCTTGTGGGTTTCAGGGTAAAGCTCTTTGCAGACTTAATGTAAAGACAGATGTTAGTATTCTCAATTCATTATGATGTTCAGGTGTCATTTACAGAAAATCTCAGAAACAACTTCCAATCATACTGTGAAAGAGTCTGAAAGCAGAAGCACAGTGCTGCATCTGTCACTGGTGTTTCCTTCTCCTTCTCTCATGATAAAATCACTCATCTGAGTCTTCCTCATGCCTAATATTTAGCACCCAGAACAGCCTGCTCAATTATTGTGCAAACAGCAGCCTCCAGTCTGCATCAAAACAAACACAAAGCCCAGCTACAAATAAATACTTATTGGAACCGTGTCACCCACTGTCTGATGCTCAGGTAAGATTCCCATTCACTTGTAACAAAATGTCTTTCCCCAATGAACACAAAGGGATTGATGGGCACTGACAGAACAGTGTGGCCAAGCGCAGCCTTCATCCTAGAGGGTACCTGGGAGCTGATAGGTGGTGAGGTATTAGTTTTCTTTTTAAAGAAACATATATGGATACATTAGCATATTCTTGCATTCTCCAGCTCAGATGAAAAATTAAAGAAATGACCTTAGAATTCTCTTGATGTTAAACATTTCCTATTCATTCAATGGGCAACCAAAGCTGAAGATACATTGCTTTTCCTCTCTTGCTTTTTTAATTCCTATTTCCTCTTCTTTTTCCTTCCACTTGCTTTTTCTCTTCCTCTGTTTTTGTTTGCAGCAGTATATTTGACTTGACCACTCAAATACCCACTAAGGTCTATTTGTGATCCCCTAGCAATAGCAATTTATAGATTAAGCTGGCCACTTAAATATTCCTGACTCCAAATAATGATAAACCAGGTTTCCCTCAAACAGTTCTACTTGGTAATCCTTTCATGTCTATTCTGCTCCTGAGCCATTTCCGTAGAGTATTGTCTACTGGGAAGAGGATGCAAAGTGAAAAGGAGCAATTGTGTGCGTCTGTTTGTGTTCTTTCTCCATGCCTATAAAACCCAACCCAAACTGTCAAGGTGACAATCCAAAACGATAATCAAAACCACTTTTTACATTCCATCTTGTAACTGCCGCAGGCAAGTTTTAAAGGAGATGCTAACAAATCCCAAAGAATACCAGGTATTAAATATTTGATATGGCCAGAAATGTATACAATAGACATCAAACTTATGTTGTATATCTCTGCAATTTCTATACCATAGGTAAACAACCATATTTCAATAAAAAAATCTTAGATGAGTATTTGTAAATCTACATTAAAATCTGTTTACATTGTAGAAACAGCTCTGTTGTTTCCACATGCAGCTGCAACAACAACAAAAAGAGATTTTGCTTGGGAGTATTATCTCCCATAGACATACTATGAAAATACTTTCAAGGGTGCATTTCTAGCTGTTTGCACCTTTACAAGTATTTACTTTAAAGCAATCTTATATTCATACTACAGCCAGGTTTAAAAATTGTAAGGCTGCTGATTTACAAAATAGTTTACACTCATGCCTACAGTCTGCATTTTAAATTTTTCCAGGACTTATGTATTAAAATTTAGTTCTTTTTTACAGTGTCCTTCGTAGGGAGCATTGAGAAGGCTGTGTAGAAAAAGGGATCTTATGAGTAAAAGGAAAAGGAAAACTCAGAAAGAAGTGTAAACTGAGTTTACTCTGCTTGGGAGAGTAAGATAAATATGATAAGTCAGTAGAAAGGGTGACCTTGCCCTCAATCTGTACAGTCAGAGGGGAAAAAGAAGGGATTTTAAAAATACTTGATCACAAAGTGGGCTGATGGTAAACAAATGTGTTTAGAAAAAGTAGGTGAGTGAGTACATGATCCACTTACATGTCAGCTGAGCCAAGTTAATTGCATGTATGTATTTGGCTCAGAGTAAACGTACAACACCTTGACCTAACTCATATAAAATTAGTCACATCAAAACAGTTCACTTTCGTTTAGGTAAAGAACACATATATGACCACTTACCAGGAAAGTAATTTCCACGTAACTTTTGACTGCCTCAGTGTGGAAATCTTTATCTCAACTATTTCTTCTAGACAGTCTTCATAATCAATGGAGAGAAGTAGGCATTCAGGGGACAGGATTCATCTGACATATGTTAGATGTCTACTGCAGAACACAACCTAAGAGTGACAAATTTTTTTTAACTGACTACAGAGAAAGTCAAGATACCTGCTTTAAATGTAGTCATTTACTCTGGCTCAGGCAATTCCCCCTAATGAGCAACAGACGTAAGGTACCTTGTTACACCACAGTAACTTAATCATGAGCCTAAGAACCTGGCTTTAACAGCCAGGGGTGGGGTTCTGCTAGCACATAAAATGCTCTTTAAAGACAGGATCAGCTCTGCATAATTTTATGCTATTCATTTAAAGGAAACAACAAAGAGAGAAAGCAAATGAGAGGTGCAGAGAGGTAAGTGGCTCAAGGTCACCCAAAAGGTCAGAGCCTGTAGCTGGTTCAGTACCTCAGCACTGAATTGCACCGCGGCTAAATGAAAGTAGCAAAACAGCACAAGGGAGGAAGGATTTTTGCCAACTCTTCCCCTCCACCCTGTACGAATGGATTAGTGCAGGCTTTATTGATGATTAGGTAGGTAGGAGTAAAATATAGCTGTAAGCAGTATCTGAGCAGTTGCTCGCCTTATTGTGCAGTGCAAAATTCACAAAGATGATTCCTGTACGCCCATTCACAGCACTGCAGAATACCTATATCAGGGGGTTTAAAGCTACCAAGCTCCAAAGTAAAAGCCTTTCAAGATAGCAGCTTTACTCACATAGAGTACACCTGGCAGTAAATGTGTAACTATTAGACTGAACTTCTAAATGTGATGGACTGGTAGCAACTGAAAAGCCCAGGCAGCTAAAAGTTATCTCAAAGTATCCAGAGTTGGGACCCAAGTGTAATTAAGAGGGGTCACTTCAAGAGCTGTAACCGACACAGCTCTGTTCTGATTCTCTTTGCTCTCCCTGGGATTTAGATTAAGATTTCCACACTTGCAGATGCCCTTTTTCTTACAGCTGATTACAGGCCTTTTAAGATCTTTTTTTTGGCACCCTGATTTTCTAGTGTTGAACATAGCCTGTGGAGCAGAGTTGTGATATGTTCTCGCTAGTACAGCGCTTGTGAGGGAAAGCAACTGTATTCTGCAGGAACTGGAGATTTCAAGGATTCTTCACACTTTGAATCTGATAGAGTGCAATGTAGTAGACAAGCCTGAAGGGATTCTCAGTTATGGATCACTGTAACAAAGTCTGCATTTAAGAAGAAAATGCACCAGCTGAGATGATAAAACAAAGTGTTTCCAGTCACTGCTATCTGAAGGACAGAAGAGTCTGATACGAACTGAGATTCTGAATAGGCATGTCATCCTTAGCTCAGGGACAGAATAAACTTAATCAGTTCCTAAAAATACTGTCTTCCACATTTCAGGATCACAGCTGGCTTCCACTTAAGAAGCCTACCCCAAGACTGAATGAACAAAGCTATAATTCTCTTTGCCTCCACTGGAAAACATCACCACAGGCTGAGCTGGCTTCATCAGTTTGCTCATGGGCTTAGTAGAAGCATGGAAGAAAGGGCCACAGAAGCACAGAAAACAACAAGGAAAAGCTTTAAGTAAGACCCCAGCAGCTCAGGGAGAAGAACAGATCAGGGAAAGGATGTTCTCTGGGTTTTCTCAGCAGAAGCTTAATTGCCACCTAAAGTAATAGGTACAGCTGTTTCTAATAACCCACTGGATACAGGAATGCTCAGACAACTGGCCAGATTTGACCACACAACAGGCCATACTTGAATTTTTATATCAACATCAAAAAGATGTTTGGATAGAGTGGTATTAAGTAAAAAATAACACTGGACACTTTTTTTCCTTTTAAAGAAACTTTATAGAAAAGGATTCCTGTGAAAGCTAATCACTCCTTTAGTGAAAACATATATTTCCCAACATTTCCATGACATTGGAAGTTATTGTACTATTGTACAACTGATATTGAATAATTAATATCTCCTTGTTTTAGTTTTGATGAGGTTGAGATGGCCAGAGGCTGTGAAGGGAGTCATAGCAACAGTAGGAGGAAGAGATGTCCTCCAGAAAGCTGCCTGACAGTAGTCCCCAAATCCCAATTTCCTGCCACCTGGAGAGAAAAATCCAGAACTAAATGTTTCATTTGATTTCATTTTCCTGCAGTGCAAGCCCATTCATTTGGGACCCAATGAAAAAGGAAATGATATATGTGTACATAAGGCTTCCCAGAGAGTTTTAAAATTTATTTTTAAAATTTGTATCAGTGCTGTACATTATGCTTTGTTGTCAGCCACTGATATAAATCACATCTGCGGTCCAAGGGGGTGGAGCATGACAGGTAGTGAAGTAGCATTTTAATTAACAACAAAAAAAAAAAGTCTTTTGAAATATGTTATAATGTGTCCTGCTCAATAAGAAGCCACCGAAGGAAATTAAATCTGGCTACACATATCTTTTCTCTGCACTTCCTTCTGCTGAGAAACAAATCTAGACTGAACTGGCTACTGGAAGAAAGGAACATATTGAAACACTCCCGTTATATTACCATTTCACAGAATGGCAGAATCAACAGGGTTGGAAGGGACCTCTGGAGATCATCTAGTCCAACCTTCCTGCCAAGGCAGGGTCACCTAGAGCAGGTTACACAGGAATGCGTCCAGGTGGGTTTTGAATGTCTCCAGAGACGGAGACTCCACACCCCCCTGGACAGCCTGTTCCAGTGCTCTGCCACCCTCAGCGTAAGGAAGTTCTTCCTCAAGTTGAAGTGAAACTTCTTGCATTTTATTTTACAGCCGTTGCTCCTCATCCTGTCTCTGGGCACCACTGAAAAGACTCTGGCACCATCCCCCTGGCACTGCCTTTGAGATATTTGTACACATTAATGAGATCCCCTCTCAGTCTTCTCTTCTCCAGGGTAGGCAGGCTCAGCTCCTGCAATCCCCTCCTAAGACAGGTGCTCCAGACCCCGATCATCCTTGTGGCCCTCTGCTGGACCCTTTCTTTCTTTCCTTGTCTTTCTTGAACTGAGGAGCCCAGCAGTGGACACAGTACTCCAGATGTGGCCTCACAGGGGGAGGATCATCTCTCTTGACCTGCTGTCCATGCTCCTCCCAGTGCACCCCAGGATGTTGTTGGCCCTCCTGGTCTCCAGGGCACACTGACGGCTCATAGTCAAGTTATCATCTACCAAAACTCCCAAGCCCTTCTCAGTTCTCTAGTAGGTAATTTCTAAGCACTTAGGTTACAGTATGACCCAGAAATCTCAGTGATTATCCAAGCTTTCAGAGGGAAGTAGGTACATATGTACACATGCAGGACTGTTTTTTGCTTTGATTGCTGTACTGAGATGCTCTCCTGTAAGAAAAACAAGCCAAGCACATGCAAAAACAGAACTTAGGAGTCAAACTAGTATGAACTACTACCCTGTAGTTATAAGAACTTGAGTAAGACCTTCATCCTTTCAAGTGTGGTAGGTTTCAGGAGCAGAAAATACCTTTAGTCTGTGTAGTCTAGCAGAAGCCATAGGTTTTCATGTAGTTGCTTCTGTGTGGACCCTTGGTTTTGCCTTTCAGGGTAAGCAATAAGATTGCCTTCTCAGGGAGGAAGAAAAAAAAAAAGAAAAAAAGGAAAAAGAAAGAAAGAATGGAATGTAGATTCTGTAGATCCTGGAGATAATTATGTTTGATGCACCATATCTTCCTCCTTTACTCAACATGGACTCTTTTATACATTCTGACACACCAACAGACAAGGGACAGGGAAAACCAGATACAGCTAATTCACTGCAAACCTTAAAAAGTGATTAAGAAAGGACCATTCTCTAGCTTTCTAGTATGTGTGGTTTTGTTTTTGTTTTATTTCTCCTATTCTTCCCTGTTGCTTTGATGAAGTTTTTTGTAACTATTCCAGTATCTCAGATTACTGCATTAAGACTTGTTTGATTTAGAGGAGCTCTTCCTTCTTTTCAAAGGTGTCTGTGTCACACAAGAACAAGTGTGACATGATGAGCATGAACCCAACACTCTCCTAAACTTCTGTCCATTGTCACTTTATGGTTTTAATATTGTCAGATACCACATCTGAGCAACTAGCGATCCAATGTGCTGACCCATTTGTTGCTGATGAGCAATTCAGTACAGACTTGCACTAATGTCAGTTACCTGTACAGATAACTGTCAGTTGCTGGTAATATATTTTGACCAGTTATATTTTTTTTATTCTGTAAATATATATCTGATTTTGACATTAATTACTTTGTCAGTATCAGAAACTAAATCTGTGATGTTGAAAGAGGTTGTTTGGGGTGAGTTTCACTGGTGCCAGAGCCTCTTCCTGAAGTTTTATCTGTCTGGCTTTGGTTGCTTTTTGCCTCTTAAGTGCCATGGGACTATTTGTTCAAGATGTTGCCACGTTCTTCCGTTGGCTGCAAATGTGGCTGATTTCTTCATTGTCTGGTCGATTTAGACAACAAATAAAAGATCATTATTCAGACTTGCTGAGTCTGCATCGTCCACCTTATCAATGGAGCATTAGAAATGAAGATGAGAAATAAGCATGTTTTTAGGAGAAGTGGGACTGCTGTTTTTTTATTTAAAAGCCTACTTTGAAGCTCCATGTTTGTGAAGCACTTTCAGATTTGATGATAAATTCAAAGAAATGGAACTTAAGTACCAAAGTTATTTCTCGACAGTTATATTTCAAAATAACTTACAAACTGCTCATTTGGAGGAAATGTTGCATTCTTTTAAACAAATATGACTTCTAGAGGGGACAACTATTCAAAAAAAAAAAAGACATAACTCAAAGCTTGACTTTGCCATGCACCCGACTTCTGGCCATACCTCAGTTTACACCCTTATCCTTGTTTCAAGAGCGGGCTAAAGGAACCTTTACAGCAAATGCAGTTATAGTAACTATGCAAGTCCAGAACCAAAAATAACTTCGCTAATTTGGTATTCTGTTTTTTTCATGTAAACCACATGGAGGCTGATCTAAGTTTTAAAGCCATTAGAAAGTACAGTTTGGGTTCTTGAAGGTCACATAATGGGCTCAGTTTGTGGTGACATCTGGAACAAAAAATAGACAACCACCAGAAGTGAGAATTGTGTGCAGAAATTCATGTAGTCATGCGGCTGGTTTACTGCAACAAAAATCCTCAATCTACCAGCAGAACACAACCATATAATCCCACGAATTACGAGCAAAACAGTATCATGTAAACTTAGCCAATAATTTTTTCAGGATATAAAATACATAGTGAGTGAAGTCAGAGTTACATGGTGTTGACAAGAGGTAATAGTGATGCTTAGCAATAATAATATCACTAATTACATAGCTATGATAAAGATATAAATAAAGCTATTAGTTTCTCTGTAGCATAACACATCCTTACGGCATCATAAACAGAGATAATCTAGCTGGCAAACATCAGTTCGAAAGCATTACAGCAGGGTGGGAAGCTATTCTGTAGCCAAATGAAAATAAAAACACCAAAGTGCCCTTCTGATCCATTATTATATGACCTCTTTACCTTTGCATAGCATTTTCTATGAAAGTCTCACAGAGTATACCTATATGATGAAAGCAAATAAGATTTCGCTATCCCTTGCTCTCAAGGGGACTTCAACCTGCTGGAAATACAACACAGCAGAGAGGAAACAGTCCAGAAGGTTCCTGGAGTGTGTGGAAGACAGTTTCCTGACACAGGTGGTGAGTGACCAGCTAGGGAAGGGACCTGTTTTTTTGCAAACAGAGAAGGACTTGTGGGTGATGTGATGGTTGGAGGCTTGGGCACAGTGATCACAAAATAATAAAAGTTTTACAGTCCCTGAGAAGTAAGGACGGGGTAATCAGAACTGCTGCCTTGGACTTCAGGAAGGCTGAATCTGGCCTGTTTAGGAACCTGGTTGGCAGAATCCCTTAGGAGGCAGTCCTGAAGAGCAAAGGAGTTAAATTCATTTTGTGGCTGGTAACAAGTGGTGTTCCCCAGGACTGAGTACTGGGGCCAATTATGTTTAATATTTTAAGAATGATCTGGATAAGGGTGTTGAGTGCAGCCTCAGTAAGTTTGCAAATGATACCAAGTTGGGTGGGAGTGTTGCACTGTTTGAGGGTAGGAAGGCTCTACAGAGGGATCTGGACAAGCTAGAAATAGTTTGGTCAGTAGGACTTAGGGAAGTGATCATCCCCCTGTACTCAGCACTGGTGAGGCTGCACTTCGAATCCTGTGTCTAGTTTTGGGCCCTTCACTACAAGAAAGAAAATGAGGTGCTGGGGTGTGTCCAAAGAAGGGCAGCAAATCTGTTGAAGTCCTATGAGAAGCAGCTGAGGGAATGGGGGCTGTTTAGCCTGATGAAAAATAGGCTCAGGGGGGACCTTTTTACTCTCAACAGCTACGTGAAAGGAGGTTGTAGCAAGGCTGGTGTCAGTCTCTTCTCCCAAGTAACAAGCGATAGGACAAGAGGAAATGACCTCAAGCTGTACTAGGGGAAGTTTAGATTGGATATTAGGAAAAATGTCTTCACTGAAAGGGTTGTCAAGCATTGGAACAGGCTGCCCAGGGAAGTGGTAAAGTCACCACCCCTGGAGGTATTTAAAAGACATGTAGATGGTGGCACTTAGGGATATGGTTTAGACATGGGCTTGGTGGTGTAAGGTTAACAGTTGGACTCGATCTTAAGGGTCTTTTCCAATCTAAATGATTCTGTGATTTATAAAAATACTTATTTTTAGGCTTCAACAATACTTCTGGTTCTATTTACAGGGCAAATATTTAAAAAATCTGTCCAAAAGTGAGGTAAATCAGTCCTTCAAACATGTCAGATTTATTTTAGAACTATCAGTTTACTCCTGGGAATCTTTAAAACATTTCTTACAATTTTTTCACATACTGAAGATAGTTTATGAAAGCTTCTTGCACGTATATTTAATGACCTATATTTGTAATCAAATATGAGATCATTTATAGTGAGAATGCTGCAGTTGCTAAGTTTGCTACTGGCTAGTTTTCTGAGGGTTGCAAATAGTACCATTTATCTCTCTACTCTCCATCAAAAAGCCGTATACCTCTGGTATTTGTACATATAGCCTAATCTTTAACCAGAGTGTGTTTTAACCTAGGTAACTAGCTACAAGCCAGACTTGCTTAGCTTTGTGGTTAAGCCCCCTCCTGAGTGTACACTCAGTAAAATTGCATCAGGCCGTGGTTTCAGAGCTGCACTCCTCTTCAGTTGCATCTGCAACGCTGTCTGGAAATAAGCAATTCTTCGGTAGGGATAACCCAGTTTTAGTTTTACAATCCAGAGCATGTCGACCACCTTACTGAGGAAGAACTGCTGACTGGTTTCCTTGCCATCACTAACACCATTTTCTCTGTGTTCACTCGGTCAAATATTCCACACTATTTAAGCACATGTGAAGGATTACAGAAACCCCTATGTGCATCTCCAGAGAGCAGCCGGAAAGGGTTAAACAAAATCAACCCTGACAATACTAGAAACAGTTCTCTCAGTGTGTGTTGGTTCACTGCTCCACAGGGCATAGCAGATGTTGTGTCTGGTAGTAAGAAGGGCCCAGGAGGTGTGAGCTGTCAATCACTTTTTTTCCTAACTACAGGCTGTGCTATGGATATGAAGCACGACTAAAACAATCTGTCTCAGCTGGGGTGTGTGAGGTATCAATAACCCTTGGCAGAGGTGTCAAGAGCCTTGCTGGAATCAAACTACCCTGCTGACCAGCTGCTTAGCAAGTTAACAAGGCAGCATTCAGCACTCACTGCCCTGCCAGCCCAACAATTAACACAACTGGAGCGGGGCTCCGCTGAAATGCGGGAGGAACCTCAGTGCATCGCCCTTGCGCTGGCAACAAAGAAATGCACAGATCTTTATTCAGAAGCATCCATAACAACACACGAGGAGCAAGAGAAACTAGGACAGAGAACATGTTTCATTCTCAAATCAAATATGCAGATAAATATTAGCACTATGCAGCAAATCTGAATGGATTCAATAAAGATAGATTTGTAAAGTATTTTTACACACAAGGCCAGCAGTTGTAGAGCAGAGAGGGGGAAAAAAGCTCTAGCAAGGAATAAATTGCCTTGAGAAGCTAGAGTAAGGTAAATTTAAACAACAGCAGGAACAAACAATGTAGTGAAAGAGTTCTGTGGTGCTGGTAATCCAAACATTAGCTGTGTAGCAGCTTGTTACAATCATACACATGACTGGTTAGAGTATTATAGAATGACCAGGTTGTAAGATGAACAGGAGACAGCTGGAAAGCCTTAAACATTTTGCACTCATGGGTCATGTACTACTCAGCCTGGTACTAGTATAAATTTAGGAGTAATGCAATTAAAATCAATGGCTTCACAGCGGTTTAACAGGGAAGGATCTGGCCCGCTTGTAGAGCATTATCCAATTTTTCATATTACAAACTGCTAACTCCGGCTCTTGGAGTTAATGTTTTTCCTGAGCCCCCAACACATATTTTTTGTTTTGTTTTGAAAACTGAATTATTTTCAAGTCTCTTTGTATTCTACATTGCTTTATTTTGTGTTTTTGTTCTCAAGGGCATCAACCAGTGATTATATAGTGTTCCATTCTGAAAAACAACCAACCCATGATGTATGGCAAAACATGAATATTAGCTTTAAACAATTTAATGTTGTTTGTCTTTGCTTTGAAATTCAATAATGCCATCAGCCCATAAGACCTTTTAGAGTAGAGTATTTCACACAGTGAAAGCTGCTTTCTGCTACAAAAGCACAGCAGCTGTGGCTCCTGCAGATACTCTTAAAGACAGATATAATAAAACACTGGGAGGGAGTAGGTCGACACAGGAGCATGAAATGGACCAGATGAAGCCCTTTGTCACAATCAAATAGGCTGTAAAGTTACTATAGTAACATACAGTATTAAGCTCCAGGTGGATTGACTTAATGTTGACTAAACAAAAAAAGGTTAACGAAAACCAAAGCAATAATTATTATACTCTCTCTACCAAATGTTTGCCAGGATGCTGTTATTTTGATTTAGCTAAGCTACACAAAACGTGGTGTGAGTTGCTTTCTGTTCTCTCAAGCAGTTCTTGTATAAAAAAACATGTAAGACAAAACCAAATGCAAAGTTGTAAGAAGGAAGTGGACGGGTTTACTGTGCCTGTGACAGACACTGAAGCAAATTCCAGGCAAAAGACCATGACAGAATTAAACTGTGTCAAATGCTTCGCCATTTTTTTTCCCCTCTTCTCTCCAGGATCACCTAGTTCCCCAGTGTGAGAAAGGTGAAGGAGAAGATGTCTAAACTCAGTCTGACCAACCTGAGATAAGTGAATAATAGGTGGAAGAGATATACCCATTTAAGCTTTGTTTTAACCATCCCTGTAAAAACTAGCCTTTGCATCTAAAAAATTACCAAGAGATATTCCCTTAATTACAAATTTTATCTTCAACATGAAACAGGAATTCATCCTACTCTCAATGTTTATTTCTAATTATAATATTTACTGTAGAAAGATGCCTGACAGCTTATGAATGGGGTGCTTCTGGCTGCTTCTCCATCCTTCTCTTCTGTGTGTTAAGGAAAGCACTTCGTCCTGTAGATAAATCTCAGTGTTAGGAAAGCTTGTCTTAGCTCCAGTGGCCATTTCTTTCACTCCATTTCAGTCTGAGAATTAAAAAATCTGAGGATTTAAGTGAAATTCCTAGTTTTATTCTGAAACTTCTGATGCTGTCAGAATTCACACCTTCTATCAGAACTGTAATTTCATGTGTCTCTGGTATAGTTAGTGAACTCCAAGCTGCTGCCCTATAAATCTTTAAAGGTTGCTATTCAAAGAGGGAAAAAGATTGTATTGGCTTAAATTGAACA
This sequence comes from Nestor notabilis, assembly GCF_000696875.1. NCBI lineage: Eukaryota > Metazoa > Chordata > Aves > Psittaciformes > Psittacidae > Nestor > Nestor notabilis. The sequence continues at coordinate 85,316 of NW_009927899.1, read as the reverse complement.
AAACTATGTGGGTTTTTTGATAAAAAACAATAGGTACAAATCAGAAACTTACCTGGATAGTCACTGCAAAACTGTCAAAAACCTCTCACCTGAGCCACAAAGCTAGTCTCAACGAGGCTTGAATTAATACCACATTGCCAAGGAGAAAAGAAAACGTGCTAATTGCACTCAGGACATTAATGCCTTGGCCAGTAAAAAAATAAAGGACAAAAAAGGTTCTAATTATCAAAAGTATGAGGCAGCTTTAAGCTGTACTTGCCGATATGGTTCAAAGACAACTTTCGGAAAGACAGTATATGAAGGATGGAAGAAGGAAATATTTGGACCAACAAATATTTGAGGAGTTCATTGTGGTTATTAAAGTCTTTTGGCTGGTAAAGTAGCAACCAGGAAAGCAGTATCTGTTGAATGATGATGGAATGATTGAGTGGCTAGCCAGAGCCCACTGGCAAAAATCCCAATGGTTACTCATTTCAAGAATTACTTCTCTGTAACCAGGCAGAAATGTAACATGGGTTCATCCCAGGAAATGTGGTGAGGTTTGGTCAGAGGAACTGTAATCAAACTGTGTTCAGCAGAGGCAAATGCCGTCACTTGAAGAGGTACCGAGTACTGTTCAGATCTGTTAGGGAATGGTTTCCATTTGGATTAGATTTAGTAGAAATACCTGGCACAAGGTGGAGTCATCAGAATTACAGCACTGGAGCTTAGTCAGCTTTCCCAGGTGCAGACATATTCTAGGTACTTGTGAAAAAAAAAGTGAGATTTCCCTGCTAAGTTGGTCTGCTAGAATGTCCTGAAGGCCTACAGTTAAGCAAAGGGAATATCAGAAGAATATCACTGGTCCAGAAAATATCTTCACTTGCTTGAATCTCTTTGTAAGTATTCTCAAAGCATACTACTTTCTGACATGTCATCTGTCTCCTAACCATAAGTGGGACCACAGACGGCTGGCACTAAGAGTTATCTGTATCTTCATTTTCAATTCAACTGACTTGTCTCTGGCTATTGAAGAAGAGCATCCAGAGAACTATAGCCTGTGGTTCAGAAAGCTGGTATTGGCACCACAGACCCTGTAAAGATCTAGCTCAGGAAGAAGAACAGAAGGACAGTGAAGACCCACCTGAATTCCTTACGTCCTGGCACACAAGGACAGCCCTGCCTAACAACAGCAGGCTGTTCACAAGGCATGAGCACAGGCCCTGGCGTGCTTCAGGAATTGTTTGCCTGAACACCAGCAGAATTAAAATCTGTATAGAAAATACATTGGATAAAAAAATCATGTGTGTATATGAATTGTTGAAACAATATTATTTAATAGTTCATGTAGGGAACGTGTACTATTCCTTCTTACATATTCTTACAATGACGATATGCACCAACATTTGGAGATAGAATGTGGGAAATGAGATATATATGTAGTGTCTAGACAGGGTTTCTTTGCAGTTTTCCAGAATACACTCTCACAGCCACTTGAATATGTAACAGTATTTGAAGAGGGGATGGTACATAATCCTGGGTAAATACCCCAGGTATTGTGCTGTTTCAGATCTTTGTTCTTCATGGTTGATGTTAATATGTTAGTCTGAACACTGGATATCCTTCCTTCTCCTTTGCTTGCTGAGTCCCAGGCAAAGCTTATTGTTCTGCTCTGTCAATTCTTGGTTTTGTTTCTGTGCAGGGAGCTATAGGTGTAGAGACCAGGTGCAGCTGGGGCTCATCTCTCACTAGCAGGTAGACAGCAAAACTCCACTGCAGATGGGTCTCCTTGCTATGCCCCTGGTGACCCACAACGAGCAGAAGTGCAGCAGTCACCTGCTTCTTTCTCCAATAGCCTCTTTTGCCTTCCTGTGTTGTCGGGGCTAGCTGACAGGATGGAAACCCTTCCCTGACCCCTTCTGGCCAGAGGATATCACTTTTGTGTTTCGCTGAGTAGAGCAGCAGCTGGAAGCCCACTGTGCCCCAGGAGTCTGCTTTCTGAAACGCCAGTCCCACAGCCTGCCCCTGGGGTGATGCTCTCTTCGTAATTTTACCCCCCTCTCCTAGAAACTTAAGAGGATGCTGTTTGTATTCTCTGTTTGTCTTCCTCAGCATTGAGGTGCCCTCTGTGTGTGGTTATTTATTAATCAGTGAGGCTCAAATGAGTACTTACTAAGAGGTAAATTCAGCCTAAAGGTACCGAATTTTCAGAACAGCTAAATTGCTTGTTTCTTCCTTTTTAACTTGAGGAACTCACATTAATACATTTGCCTTGCTTGAGAGTCATTGTAGATTAAGAGACAATTTGAATTATAATCCTGATCCAAATACTACTGCTTCTGTGACTTTGGGCATGCCACTTAACCCCTCTGAGCTTTATTTTCCCTATTATCTGAGACTAATGGTATTTTACCTGTCTCAGTCCACAAGGGAGCTATGAGGCTTAATTAATGTTTGCAAACTGGGTTGTTGCATAGCATAATTAAATAGCATTTCCAAAGTTTAAAGAAGTAGAAACTATTAAGACCCATCAGCAGTAAAGATGAGACAAGGAGTGAGAATGTCCTGATTCCCAGGACAGTGCTTAATTCTCTCAACCATATGGCTTTGGAGGGAAAAAACAGCACCAAATTGTCTTCAAGAACATTTTTCAAAGTTCAAAAATGTGAAATTTAAAGCAAAGGTGGCTATTCACAACTCTAAAGAACATCCAAACAGCAATATTGTTTTGATTCTTGTATAATCATTTCCTTCTCATTTAGTTGCATGAAACTGTTCCACATTTTTAGATGTTATTGAGCTTCCAGCCAAGAGACTGCTGTTAAAAACAATCTTTCATAGCCTCAAGTCTACTCAGTTATAAAATTTTTAATAAGCAACATTTATTTTCCCCTTTAAAATTTAAAGGTTCTGTTCCAATTTAATTTACAATGTGCAAGCTGCAGTTGTCCTGGACAAAGTAGAAATGGTTGAAGTATCCAGCAGTTTCACAGGGTCAGAGCTTTTAGATATCCCCTGCCCTATAACTTCAGCTCATAATTCCCCCGTAATACTCTAGAGCTGTTTTAGCTATGAAGTGGAAACATACCACAAGAGGCATTACTGTAGAAGTGTACCTTATGTTAGATTAATGTGAAAGTAAGTACTGATTAAATGAAAGTATGGTTGAATGAAGAGTGTTATTTTGCTCATTTAACTGTGTTTCTTCATGTTGTGAATCGGAAAAAGGCAAATACAGAGAAAGTTTAGCCACGTGTTTTTTCATTCCTTCTTTTTCACTAAATATGGTAGGATTCTTCTTAGTTTAAAGCAGTAGGATTTTCAATTCAAGTTTTCTATTCAAAATAGAAAGGAAAAGCCATTATAAACAGTAATGTCATTTAATTCTCTTCCAGTTTTGTGTATATTGAAATATGAGGAAAATGTTACAGGGAAATAAATGGACTTTGTTTCTTGAAGTAGGAGCTTTAACTTTTTTAATGTATGTACAAAATAGACTAAGAAGTTACTGAAAATGAAATATTTATTAGTATATCACAATTCTGTGGTGATAACACTCCTTAAAAATAATTCAGTTCAAATCCTAAGGGATCTAATTTATTTGAAGTAAAGTCTCTTAGAAAAAGTTGTAGCTGAAAGGTTCAGATGAGACCTTGCTATTTAGATCGTACATATTAGAGAAGAGGCTGCATATAATCACAATGGCTACTATAGATTATAGAACAGTTCAAAGTCTAGAATATGGAGCTGCATGTCAGGATCTATTGGTATATCATAGAGAATCCTTAGAGAATGACCATAGCACAAGAAATGGAGAATTCATGCTTACTATCATCCAGTCCTAGTAATGCCTGATTGTGTTTGTTTCTCTCCTAGCCTTTTTACTTTTTTTTAACCCTGCAGATTGACATAATAAATGGACTATGGATAGCTTTCCAGTGCTGCATAACTGAGATAAATAATTTCTATCACAAACAAAACTCTCATGAATCAGAATGATAACGGTCATGCCAACCAATAGCCTCTCTTTCTCTTTGCAAAAACTGCTTGTTACGCCTGTCCCATCTCAATCTCATGGTTAAGGCATCAGTAAGACATGAGAATAAGTCTGTATAAATTGTAGATAACTGTGGGTGCCCACCAACGAACTTGAAAAGATGACCAACCAAAATTTTCAACTATGACAAAGGTTAGCTTAGGGCAGAAAAGGAGACAGAAAGAAAGGCAACTCTAAATTGTGTTTTCATCACCTTCATTCTTCAGAATTGAGACCCATGGCAAAGTAAAGGTGGTGGTAAGGGTCAAGCACCATTAGGAAGGGTGCTGCCTCTTTGTGCTATCCCAGCAGGATTGGGCTATTGTATTTTCCTTTGCTTCTGTGGACCCCCTGTGTTATTTGCTTCCGCAACAGGGGTATAGCAGTTTATCCTTTACCTCCCTGCCTACTTGCAATCTTTCTGTCTGAGCATATTTCCAGACAGAGGCTCAGAGCAGGTTTCTGACATCAGTGCACTGGAAGCTGAGACCTGATCATCCATATCATAGTAAACCATAACAACTCAAGTATCTCAGTTAAAAGATTTTATAAGTCCAGGCTAAATTTCTTATAGGAACTCACAGTTATCCAGTATTGTTGAAAATATAATTGTCTCTGTTAGGAGCAGGGAATTTGTTAAACATTATTTTGCATAACTCTGTTCCTCTTCCTCTCCAAATCTAGACAGAAAAAGGCAGATAAAAATACTTCTGTTTCTTGCTACTGTGAAAGGCAATTAGTATCTAATAGGCCTTCCTACAAAGAGGAAATGTTACTTTTAGGTTTGCTGATGAGCAAGCAGTGATTGGAGGCAGGCAGGACCAAAACCGGGACCTCAAAGCAGTCAAAAAGACAGCAGTTATCTATAGCAGCTGAAGAAATCTAGGGGTTGTTGGGGAGCAGCAATTAGCAATCTAGGCAGAAATTTGCTTTACACCCCCTCATTCAGACTGAGCTGCAAGTCAATAAGATGTTTAGGAAAAGAAGGTGAATGTCCTGGACTAGAGTCACCTCAGCCTGGGGAATGGTACTGCCAGTGCTCTCCCAAGTGAGAAGGTGAATAATCACTAAACACACCTGATCTTGAAGAGAAAAGTGAGGAAATACTCTGATAGCTCACTGGGACCTCAGCTGCCCCAGTCCGGGAGTTTCTTCTACAATTTTTGCCACAGATGGCAATGAAAATGAATTTTTGAAAGACTAAATTGTTCAGATTGCAACTCAAGTAACGTTCATATGACCATGTGAGGGTATTTCACTTGTACCATGTGTTGGAGTCTGCCACAGCAGGACAAAAGATGCAGCTGTGCAACACATCCTTCTGGTCCACACGCTGGACAGTTGCGCATAGCAATAGGGACTAATTGCGGCATGTTAAAGTTTTACATTTCTAAAAAGTCCCCACCAGCAAGTGAAGCTATCACTTTGTAAGGAAAACTGAAGGCAGCATGTAACAAAGAAGATGCAAACTATTTGTCCTTGTGGAGACTCTGCCTTTGTTCCCTTTCATCTTGCAGTTTCTCTTAATCTAGACTAAAAGCCTTTCAGCTTGCATATATGACTCTCCTCAGGATTGAAAGGATGTGTGTATGTGGGCTGAAAAGGAGATGAGATAGCTGAGGTAAGAAAAATGCCAAAGTGTTTAAAAATGCTAAAACCTGGAATGTATTCCCAGGATTTTTTGCCACATTTAGTGGAAGATTCGTTAAGAGTGTGTTTATATTTATACATGCACACATACATACCTAAACATCTAGGCTGTGAGTATTGATTCAATAATTACCCAAAAAAGAATTGGCTCCTAGACCTGCCAGATCAGTTAAAATAAAAAAAAGGGAAAAAAAACCAAACCCCACCTCTAGCAAAATCACTGAACATAGATCTAAGACAACACCAACAAATTCTCATTTCACTGGGATTTTATTTCATTCTTGTAGGCTTAATATCTCACTGCATGAACAAAAAATATCACACGGAAAGGGCTTCAGGCTAGCTACTTCCAAAAAGATTCAACCTTCTAAGTACTATCAATATCATTCCTATACCCACATGGTTAGCACTTTCTAATACATTCGCTGAAAACCATTAATAAAGCAACATTTTTAGTCTAGTTCGTAACCATGTGTCGCACTGAAATAAGTTCATGTAAATCTGTGAACTGCACGACAATGATCAAATTAACAGTCATTTCAGGAAAAATGCCCCTCAGGCTGAAAAATAATTAGTAGTCTCTCACTCTATCTTTTCCTACTAATAAAAATCATCCTATTATTGTTGACTGTGCTAATAAAACACCTTCCATGACCCTGAGGTGGCTCGATGTAAAATATAAGGATTACTCCATTGTGCAGATGCACACACTGTATTGAACATTTCTATTTAGTTTCTCACCTAGTAATGGCATTATTCCACAAAAACTTTTGTCAGAATGATGTAGCGCACAGGCCCTTTTCTTTCTGTGCAATTCATCTTGCTGAAGTAACCCCCAAATTTTAAAAACTCCACAGACTTTCAGTTTAGCTTCTGTGTGTGTAATGATCGCTGCATACTGCAATAGTGCGAGGATGCTTTTTCCCCCTGGATGACCACTCAGAACAGAGTATTCATTTTAATAGGTATATTCTTGCATTGCAGTTTTCAGGGTGACTTAGACATTCCTCAGAGTTTGTGCTTATTCGTCTCAAAAATTTGCTATTGGGATTTTGGTTCAGTCTCAAAACCAATTCACCCTGTGACATATTGTCAAAACCACCTATTATCTGTGCCTACATTTAATCCTCTAACGGTGTGGCTAATGAGCACTACACAAGAGAAAGTGACCACACGGTGAACAAGCTACCCACAGTCATGCTCTTGTCCTGCCACAGCTATGGCATAGCTTTCCTATCCATAAAGGTAGAGGGAAACATCTCACATTAACTGAGTGGCAAATGTGTGCCCAAATGTAGAGCAATATCAGCCTATTCCCTTATGCAGTAGTGGATTTGTGGGGCCACATACCAGATCTTATTTCTGTTCACTTTAACTGGTTGTGGAAACTATATAAACACATAGATAGTGGGAGAGGGCTTGTTTGAGTTTTAGGTTCATGAATAATTGCAAACATTTGGGATTAATTTACAGTAGCAAGCAAATAACAAGAGCTTTCCAAAATGGCTCCCAAGAGCACTTCCAATGAAAGTACTCCCACTAATTTGCACTAATATGAAAGTCAGAATAAGGTTCTTCTGTAAACATATTTCTGAAAGCACTTTGTGAGTAAGTGATCAGGAGTGACAGCAGATACTGGGGGGTAAATAAATGGGCTGACAGCCTAGAAATACCTACTGAAGGCAGCAGAAAGAGTGTTGCCAGTTTTGTCAGGATTTGGATCAGACCTTTACTCCCTTAGGATGCTGCCAGATCTGCCCCGTGCCTCTACGTGTGTCTGTGTGCAGACGTGTGCATATGCACATGTGAGAATATACAGCCATGTCCACATGATTCAGCCAGACCTGCTATCCTACACAAGGCTGTGAATCAGCAGAGCAATTTATTCAGACCCTAATGACTCGTGAATTTCCCTTTTGAAGGGGATGGGACTAACACTGAGGTCAAAGTCACATGCTGCCAGGAGGATGTGCTACGTTTGAGTCTGCTGTATCATCGACCTATGTATGTAAGTACTCTGCTTTCCTCTGTATACATTCTCCTCTAGGATCCTAGAAACTTGGATGATCTACCTTGCCCTCAGTTTCTGCACCAATATCAAAAATAATTTTCTTACTTACATCTTTGAATTGTTGTAATGAAGCAATTTTTGAAGAAAAAAATCAGCTGTTTTCCAAATTCCTATTATTTATGGAATTCTTAAATAATATATAAAATCCTCATATTTTAGAGATTTATATTTTATACAACCATATCTATTTAGTATTGTCATGTGACAGAGGATAAACAGATTGCAAACAGGTAGCAGGAACTAGATAGATTTTTTTAGTATTTTTTAATGTAATCTTGCATGAGAATCAAATCCTGCCCAAATTACATCTGTGATATGTGCATGCTATAAATAACATGATGGAAAAGGGACTGATCTCTTTCTCTTGCCTATACATGAGGATATGTTGTAATTAGAAAGGCTAATATATACAAAATCCACCTTTTTTTCTCTCTCGGAGATTATGCTCTTGGACCAAGAACTCATCCATAGACCTTCTATTGACAGGAATGTTTCTGAGGCTACTGCAGCTCTGCCCTTCAGAAATGACAGCATCAGATATTCAGAAGTCCAGGAGAATCCATTTTTCTCTCTCACAGCCTCTCACATCTTGTGTTTTGGAAATATTTGGCCTAATTGTTCAGAGTTAGACCTTCAGAATCATAAGAAATACACATGTTCCTCTGCTAAAGCTAAGAACACTTCAGGCTCTGTTCCAGAAATAGGGTTGAAAGTTAATTTCCATCTTTCTAGGATTATCAGAAAACAAATGTTAGTAAACAGCGGATAGCGGGTAAATGAGGAGGGAGGGAGGTCAATGACAACATCACTTTAAACTAAATCTTGCTAAAAAATTAAAATGGTACAAGTAAAAAAACCATGAATTTCATAAAAGGAGGGAATTGAATTAATTTCCACATCCAGGTTTAGTTTCTTCTATAATGGGAGAGGATCCTGCAACAACCTGCAATTTCCTTTTTTTTTTTTCTTGTTTTCCTTCCCCCATGGCTTGCATGCTTTACTTTGTCTCATTCTTATGAGCTTGGACCACTTGCTCTAAGGACTTTTTAACTTTGTGTGAGTTTAGCACAAAAGCACCAGACCCCCTAGTTGGGAAAACTGAGGGAAACTTGAGAGAAAACTGGTGACAACAGATTAATGGAGATGTTGCAACAAAAGATATTATGCTGAGCCCCTAATTTTGGGGGAAGTCCAGCTGGACCTGTCAATTCCAGGTAGCCACTGAACCTGGCTTTGAATAAAATGAGAGACAACTGCAGTTACTTTTTTCCAGCTCCCAGAGCTCACTCTATTGAAATACATATATGTAAAATCTTCCTGCTTTGACAAACAGAGATCTCATGCAGATGTGGACTCAACAGGTATTACTAATCAATGCAGTTTCTCTGCGATCAATGCAGCTATACCAATTTTCACTGGAATTCTGCTTAATATTTAGATGTTTCTTATTGGTGGCTGATCTGTAAACTGAAGGATTAACCTGTCTTGCCCATGCTTCACACTTACACGTTGCTGTACAACAGAATTCTGGGACTTTTTAATCAGCCAAATGTTAGGATGTGCTTCAGATATCCTCCAGAACAGCAGCTGCATTTTGCCTTTGATTTATCACAGACTCCAGCAAATAATTAAGATCAATTGCCAGGGGATAAGGAGAGACACAACTTATGAAATGTTAATTACAAAGGATATATTAGTGAAATTCTGTATCATCTACCTGTTGGGCATCTCTGAACTTGGTCCTGTATTTCTCTGTGTAGTATGGACTTTTCACTTGGTTGCCATATGGAGGGAGATGTTTTAAATGAAAATATAACACAGGCATGAAAGAGGTGCAACAGCTAGTACAGTTCAGCTAACAGGCCACCTACACAAGTTGGATCTGTTCTCACCATGCAGGGTGGATTCATTTGACCAGCGCTGACATAGCAGGTTAACTGACATCACCACTGACCTTTCAAAAAGACAGGAGTAAGTTTTTCAATTTAAAATAACATTTCCAGTGCACCAAATACACAACAGATTTCTTTCAATATCAACACTGCGAAGAAGGTCCATTGATACATAAAGTATGTTGGACAAATATCTTGGACTTGTCCCTTCGGATATAAAGGCAAGAAGAAATTAAAAATCAGGCCAAGTTGGATGGGGCTTTGAGCAACCTGGTCTAGTGGAAGGTGTCCCTGAATGACAGGGGGGCTGGAACTAGATGATCTTTAAGGTGCCTTTGAACCCAAACCATTCTATGATTCTATAAGAAAATCATGAATATATCACTTGAAGGCAGAAATTAACATTGTGGTTCATGCTAAGAAAATTAAGATATTCAAAAACTGCTTTATACTCTGTCATAGATAATACTTTAGAGCCAACAGACAAGGTATGTGAGGCAAGGTATGTGTTGTTGAACTCATGTCTTTCTTATTCTGTACTCACTTGAAGTTTTGTAACAGCATTAAAGACTTAATAACTTGTGACTTATTAGATTAGTCCTATTGAGATCAATGGTACTAGCTGTAGAGTTAGCAACTTTCAAGAAAACTGAGTTGGATCACTACCAGCAAGCATGGCCCTGTAATAGTACACTGAATTGATTCTCCCACAAAGCAGCTCATTCATTTTCACAACAGCTTGATGGATGCTGGTTTTTTGATTAAGTAGGAGAGTGTGAAGAACACTGCCTACGACAAGGCTGTCGGGACAAACCTCAAAAGTTAATATTCATAAGAGTAGGGAGTGTATTTGAATAGTTGGGTCTCATTTCTCTGGTCAAACCAACCACCTAAGAGTTAGAAATTATTCTGATTTTCTCTTTTCCCAGTGTCCTGTCTAGACATTTTGATTTGAAGCATTTGATTATAGAGCTGTCTTACTGCACGCCACAGATACTATGCATACAGTGTGCTGACCTGTGTGCACAATCAATGATCAAAAGAGAAGAAATGGGGGAATGATGGTTTTGAAATGAGATCACTGGGCAGAAGGAAGACAACCTTAACAAGTTACTATGTATCAGTAAGGACCTAGAATCTAAAATGTAGGGAATTATTTTTAGGATAATGGTACTAAAAGAACATCAGGAGTTGGGAATAAGAGTTTCTCAGCACTGTTCATCGATCAGAGAAGAGACTGAGCAATCACAGACTTCTGATGCAAAAACTTCCTACTCAAGCAACCTGGAAAGCAGAAAAATTCAAGACACAAAGCAGCAGCAAAAGGATGGTGTTTCTTAAGAACATATTCTTTACCTTTTTTTTTTTTTAAATAAAGTTCTATCATCTGTGTTTTACATCTAAGACCTCCAGCTCATATTCAATCTTTTATGTCTACTTATTTTTATTGACCTTCGAGGGAGCCAGCAACTGGTAGCTTCTTTCAGAATTGTCTGTTGTTTTCTTGCATGCAGGTGCCATAATGATTGCCATACCAGACTTAATCATACTTGAATGTTTCACTATGCATCCTAGCACTTGCATCTTTCTGCGAAACTTGATATGCATAAGGTCTATCAATTTAAACAGATAAGAAATGCTCTTTATTTAGTTAAACCTTTCCCCAAACCCTCATTGTAACATGAGAACTTCTGTGCACTCACATAGCTGAATAAAGAATTCACTTATAAAGTAAAATATACACTGATGGCTGAAACACAGTAATGAATGATAAAGAGAAAGAGTCTTTTCGGGTGGAAAGTAACATACATTGAAGCGGCTTGTATCAGCCACAACATGGTCAAACATTTATTGTGGGGAATTAATTGACAAGGAGAACAATAGCAACTAACAATGCAAGGAGAGATGAAGCGCTCTCTGTAGCTTCTGGTATGGCCCCTTTAGGGGTTTATATGAGGGTAGCTGCTAAAAGGTCACAGGCATTGTCTAATGTCTAGGGCCTTTTTTGCTTTATAACCCCTCCCCCCAAGGAAAAAATTATCCTCCAAGAAGTGGTTTAAAAAATCAAAACGAAGCACAAGGACTTGAGAATGCAGTAAGTTTTACAATTACTAGTGCTACTACAACCGATGATTTATTTTTATGTACTATGCTTACTAAACACAAACAATTCTCTTATACAGTCCACAAATGTGTATATATAAATCTTTGCATTATTGTGGAGCTAATTTTAGAAAACTGTATTGTTAACTATTTTTTTAACAGCTCAATATGAAAACAGAAGAACAACACAAGTGCTGATCTCAGGTGAAATATTACTTGGACTAGGTTTATTTTAATTTCAAGTTACTTTGCTTAATTTACTCGAAGTACTACAAAGTAGTCTGTACTTTTTTAAATGATGCCGACATACATTTTTTGGGCAAGTCAGCATGAAAAAAACACTGAATTAACATGATTCAGAAACTGAACTGACAATATTTGTCTCTCTTTACTTCATCTATCATATCAAGCTATTCATGTATATTCCAACTCCAGTCGCTAAAGATAATTTTAACTGTTTTATGATCCACTTTTTAGCTGCAAAATGTACAAAAGTAATTAAACCAAATTGAAACAATTACAGAAAAACAATGTTTAATAACTGAGGTGCCAAAAAGTTTTACTGTACACTAAGGATGCAAAAACTTGCCTAAGCAGCAGTATTATTCCACATGTTACATTTATCCCTGCAAGCTAGCCAAGCTCAAATTAATTGTACTGACTAAACTTTTCTTCTTGCAGAAAATTAAAGATATGCTGTTGTCAACACTTGAACACAACCTTGCCGACACTTAAACGCAGAGAAGGGTGTGACATCCTGCCCTGGCTGCTTTGCGCTAATTAATCACTCTGGTATTTAGGACCATTCAAGCAGACAAATTAATGGAGAATAATTAGTGTATCTTTGTTCCAGCTCGGCTTTGCACACCAGACACTCTGAGGGAGAGAGGGGAGTACGTAGAAAGTGAGCCATTAGCATGCACATAGTTTCGCTTCTGTTCAGCAAGTTCTGCAGAGATTAAGAGAAAAGCCAAATTAGCAGTCGTGTGACTGGGGTTAGGACATCTCTCAGCAAAGAAAGCACTCTGTTTGGGTATCAGCTTTCAGAAGCAAGTTGTTAATCCAGATGTTACCTTTCATCAAGAACAAAACACAATTAAAAACCTCCTCCTCCCCCTCTCACACTTGCACAGAAAAGAAAAAAGAGGAATTGTTCCTTTGTATTACAAAGATTTATCTGCAATTTGGCTACTCTTACATACCAACAGGGAAATTATAAATTTTCAGCTTTCCTTTCCAGATCATTTTTTGGTCAACATTAGCTTTCCCTGGGAGCACAAGGCAGAATATGACAAAGAACATACACTATGTGGTTATTGCAGTCAACAACAAAACTTATGGTTATTTTATGTGATCACTTTGTATAGAGAATACAAAACTCCAGAAGTCCTTAAAAAAAATAAATAGTGTCAGATTTAAATTATTTGCAAAATTAAAATCAAATAAAATCATGCAGTAGCTTAAAGTATGAAAAAATAATGATAGTTATCACAGATGATAAACAATGATTTTAAAGTCCTTGACACAGAGATATTTTATAACAGAAGAAAGATGTATTTGTACACATTCCATGAAACTTTTTCTGGCTTTCTTGTTTAAAAACTTTTTGTGCCAAATTCTTCTGTTACTTATTCTCATGTGGTAAAATATATAAGAATTTGACTCCCATCAAGAAGGACGTGATCATTACTAATTCACTTTGACATCACCACGAGCTTGATGTGATGAATACTACTTGGTGGGACTGGACCCAGAATAAGTGCACTGGCAATTTCTGTGGCAGTTCAAGTGTTATGCCAGACCTAACCATCAGTATCCAGTCTCTCTGACTGATAGGTGTCAAAGTCTACAAATGCCTAATTCGTTGCAAGACCAGGACATAAAATATCATATTTAGGAAAATTTGGTATAAAAACTTTCTGCTCAGGCCCATTTGTAGTGAACAGAGCTTACAGGCAAAAAAGGCACCATGGCTCACAAAGCACAGTGTCTCGAGGGAGTGGGGGTGGGTGAAAAGGGTAAGGGAAAAAAGAGCAAGAAAGACCACACAGTGAGAAAAGCTGACCACACTCAGAAGCTGTATGAATCCTAATCAATCCTATAAAATCTTTTTGCCCCCTTTTTTTGTAAGAACACAATAATGTGCAGGCTATAAAACAGTGCGAAGTGCACTTTAATTTTGGGTAGCATGAACAAGAAGGGGAGAGGAGAGGGAAGGAATCTCACCCGGGTTTAGACATGATATGGGATACTGTTTTAGCACAACACTACAGGGCTTCATAAAAACGTGATATTTCTGTTCACAGTGTCCTGAGTTTGTCGGTCAAGGGAGAACACAGCTACCAAACCATGAACTCACAAAACCTCACTGAGGGGGAAAAATAAAGCCTCACTCCAAAGCTTCCTACAACACCAAGTTACTGCGTGATAAGACCAGATGCCATTAGAAATGCTGCCATCCTGGGAGTGGGTTTCCTCAATCTTTGAAGGTGCATAATCCTCATTAAAGGAAAACCCTGAGCGTAGGAGGGGCAGCACTGACATCAAGGCACCTGGCCATGACTAAAAGAGCTGGCCCCATATGTGGCTGCTGCTGAGCAGCAGAATGTAATTTAGTCGCACCAGCAGGAGCAGAGGTCAATGATTTTATATTAATGGGGATCACGACAGTTCTAAGCTGTGGCGTGCTTTGAAATAAGTGTTGTACAAGGCAGCAAAGAGAGCTCAGCAGAGGAAATGAGCTGTGTCACTGTCTTCTCATGCCTTGAAGCAAACACTGAAATGTTTAAAGTTGCTATGGACTTAAAGCCATAATATTTTACAAACAACAATTACCTGTTTTAATCCAGAAGCTAAATAGCTTGTGAATTATTACATCTTCTGACATAATTCTAACAAAAATAAAACATTAAAGGTGTGTGGCTTTTAGACCACAATCTCAACAGAGGCAGAGGTGGAAGAAAAGCGCTAAGTCCTTTAAAAAAATAAAATACGCTTTGTAATTAATCATTTGCATGCAAGTATTATGGTCACAAGGCATGGAATCACAATGCATCAGTGAACAATCTGTCAATATCACCTGACAAAAATCAGAGATTCAACCACCTGAAAGGGTCCAAATCTTGATTAAAAGATCCTCTGTTCTTTTAATATCTAACTTCAGACCTTGAACTAAATTCACATTTAATCGAGCTTCTTGTGGAGATATAATGTGAGCTTTTCTGTGGCTTTTTGGAGGATTTAAATCTGGCCTTTCATGTAAGTGCATGACACAGCAATCCTTTACATGGATCAATACCTAACTCAAGGGATACCTGAGGTCCTTAATGAGGTTTTCTGGGTAGGGGTTATTATTATTGTTATTGCATTCCATTGGCACCAGCAATGTGCTGGGTGCTGTCCAGATGTGTGGTGGAGACATGTTCTTTTTAACAAAGAAATTTTCTTCTGAGGGGACATCTGCTTGAGACAGAAGAAAAAGAGAACGATATTGCACCCTCCCCTGTTAATTTACAGCCAATTTTAAATTGCTCTTCTCTCAGTATTGGTCCTAAAGCCTTTTGGTAAGTATTACAAAAGATCAGAATCTGAAGTTAGAGCCGCAGCCTTGTGGATCTGCTTTGAGACAATGCTGATGGTGTAAGAAGGCACAAAAGCACAGTGATGGTTAAAATGCAAGGAATGGGGAATGATGGTGGCAAAGCAAAGAGGATGGGAGATGCAAGATGCTGACTCAGCAGTATGATTGTGAAGGACCTTAAAGGCAATGAGGAGCAGTTCACATTTCACTGAAGGGTGAAAAAAAAGATAATTAGCATGGCTCAGATGATAACCAAAGAAGAACTTAGAAGCTGAATTTTGAATTGACAGAATCTGGGAAAAAAATTGTATGGAGAACCACAAAAAAAGAATGTCTCAACAACTGTTGTAAAAGAAGTTGGATAAAATATTAACTAATAAAAAGTTAAACCTTTGAGTTGAGAATTAAGGAGGCACCAGTGAAAAGGGTGGAGCAGGGGGTGGACTGACAGATATGGATTTTTCTAAAGGTACAAAAAGACTGAACAGAAAAGAGGTTGTGCTGGTAATAAAGGGACATAAAAAAAGTTTTCAGGAAAAATACATTTTTATAGAGTCATAGAACCACAGAATCATAAAATCATTTTGACCATGTTTAGTTATTTTGATGGAGACATGTAAAGCAGAATAGTTCAAGGGTAAATGAAGACTTGTGTGCAAAGATTAAATCATGATACTAAACCACAGTGAATAGTTAACAACAGCTGGAAATTAATGAAGACTGCCATATATAAATAACTGGAATATAGAAAGGGATACCAAAGAAATACATAGGGAACTTCCTTAGAGACAAGAAAGCCCCAGCAGTTCCAGGGTACTTGCCAGAACGTCCCAGTATCTGATCCGGTGGAAGCAGAGCAAAGCTGCAGCTGAAAGACATTCACAGAGCACCCTGGGCTCAGCCCGACCAAGCTCTGTGAAACAACCTCAACCTGAGTGCGCACACTTCTGCTTCCTATCAAAACCACAGATGCTTTCACTGTCATGATTTCTGAGCATTAGTAATTTCATGCAAAGTGATTCATGTACAGTATCAGCAGACGTACGCACAACGATTTGAGTATCAGCAGTGATATGCAAACATCACTTATTATTTCCCCATTTATTTTGATACAAACTAAATGTACAAGCCATTCCTGTGACAATATGCTTGCCTATGTTTCAAAATGAAAAAGCCATTCCTGTGACAATATGCTTGCCTATGTTTCCAATCAAAACTATTGCCCGAAACAGACTTTGTAGGAGTCCAGTGATCCTAGAGATAGCTTCCCAGGAGAGAAAATAATAATAATATTAATAAATTATTAATATATGAGAAAACAAGGGAAAAAGTAAGGATAATTAACCTAATTCAGGGTTTATTTTAAAAATTATCCAAAAAAAAGTTTCTTTTGTTATTGGTTTTCAATGTTTATCAGAGGAAACAGCAACCACCACACAAAGACAAGCTAGTGCCTACCAGCTGACTGGAGAAACCTTAGCATTCTATGAGTAAAAGCCTGTTATGACTTAGATACCCACATGATTAGGGACAACTGAGCCACCTTCTTCCCTGGAGGCAGTATCTCCTGGCTCTGTCAGTGACAGCCTGAATTCTACAACATGGGAATATTAGAAGAGCTGGACTGGATGCTGGGTGAGCACAGCATCTGGCTTCTTGGTTATATCTGGGAGAACTGCTGGAACGAAATCGAAGTCCTTCCTGTTCCTGCTCCTGGGAAACAGCTCTGTTGCCTGTCTAACACTACGTGCAAAAACAACGTACAGGGCCGCAGGCTGGTAGCCTCCGTACAAGTAGGCAGGCAGAGGATGAAGGCAGATGAACCCAGGAGCCGGAGAGCACTGTTTGGGCGGGCTTTGTATTATTCCCAGCCCAAAAGCAGGGCTGTGAAATCTCTGTCCCCTAGCAGGGATCTCACAGGCAGTAAGATTTCACTTTTGGAGATAAGACTGCAGGAAGCTGAGGATTGATTTGAGACAGAACTTGTCTGCCACTAAATTTCATGGCTAACCCTTTTAAGCAGTTTTTAAAATGAGTGTAGTATAAGCCTAATATAGGTGTTCATTAACTAATAATAAATTGTAATTGAACATCATTGACATCTATATGAGTACTAATCAGATTGATGATCACAGCCATTACAATGAATGCCAAATGGATTCATGCTAACGACACACTAGCTCCAGAGTACCTATGTTATGCTGAGAATCACTTATGCAGAAAATCCCAAGAAATAACAGGGTAATTCACCCATATTTTTCCTTAACCTACAGCTAGTATGTGTCTCTTCTCCCATCTCCCAGACTACCATCCCACTTAGGAAGCAATATGATGCGCCAGAAAACAGAGGAAAGACTCCATCTGACTTCCTAGAGCCTAGGGAAGAAAGTATACAAGGCAAAAAGCAAAGAAGCACAGAAAGTATAAGTAGCTTATTTCAATGACCATTGCCCAAACTGAGCACTAATAAAGGAAATTTTTAAAAATGCAATTGTTTAAACTAACAGTTTCAAATCAAAAAATACTTAATCTCATTGTTCTTTAAGTTAGTTTTGCATGACATATTTTTGTTAGAGTCATGTTACAGGAATATGGAAGCCAAAGTTACCACCTCAGACACAAAATTAACCTGTTTGGCTTCTCAAATTGCAAACTGGAGAAAATATAATGTTAATGATCTGAATATAAAACAAAGTTAATGATCTAAAAATTGACACTTCTCTGTTTTCTAAAAAACTTGTTTTCTCCATTTTGCCTGGCTAGTTGATAGAAGGAAATATTTTGTCCATTAATAAACAGACTTATCATCTTATTTTTACTATGAGTTGTAGTACTACACATATTGCAGAGAACATACAGAAAGCCTGGTCACAGGTTAGGACTGCACTGCCAAGGTGCCGTAGAAACAGAAGAATGATGTGCTCTGTCCTGAAGAATATTTTTTGGCAGCTGCCTGTAAGTTCATTTAAATGAATGAGAACAACCATCCACGTGTTGCTTTTAAAAATTTCAAATAGAATTTGCTAACACACATTCTAAGTGAGCTTTTCAGTAAAATGAATATCATTGTAATCCATTAACAACTAAGGGTGGGATCAAATTCACCCAGATTAGGCACTTAACCTGAATCTAATTTTAAGGCGCCCAGTGTACCAATAGTCATTAGTAAGTAAGTGCCTAAATTTCCATATGCAGTGGAGAAAAGTAGGTGGGTTTTTTCTTCTTACTTAAATGAGCCAAGGCCACAAATAGTAATTTGCCACAAAAAGACAGAAAAAGAGACGAGAGATCAATATCATAGTACTATGTGATAGCAGGGAATTTGTTAGATGCTAATGCACAGGTAATCCCTGTAAGTTAATTGCTTCTGCATGGTAAGGGAAAGCTAAAAAGGAAACCCCAGTGTTTTTGTCAGCCTGACACAGAAGTGGGAAGTACGAATCCACATTTCAAACTTCTGATGAGGCTAGTTCTAAGCATATAGATCTTACACAACGCAAAGGCAGGGCCTACTTCTTCAGCAAATCAAACCAAACCAATTTTTTCTTATTACAGAATTATTTCCTCACTCTTTAGGCCACCTGCAAAAGCCTAAATCATAGAATTAAAATATTGCAACAAATAGCAATCAGAAGTCTTTTCTGCCATCACTGGGATATCAACAAAGTCTTAAGCAGGGGGTTAGAATCTTATTCTGCTTTCCAGACTGGGTTTTCCATAAAGAGGTCATAGTAATTGTATCTTGTACTCTTACAATCATTCAAGATACAAAGCTTGTCCTTCCCAGATATTTACTGCTAGAGGAGTCACCTAAAACCTTCCTCCCCTAGCCCAAAGCCTCCTTCCCAGCATGCCACTCCCCAGCAGGTAGTACTGCAGGCAGTTCTACCATCAGAGATGTGTTCTTGTTGAATTAATGAGGTTACCACCAGCCTATTCAAAGGCTCCTTGCCCTACAGCAGGTCAGTTTGTACCCCAGTTTGCTTCAGTCTGCAGGCTAGATGAGTGTGCACAGTCTGTCATTCTGTCTCCAGGTCATGGGTAAAGACATTAAACAGGACATGTTCTGGGACAGGTCCCTGAGGAACTCCACTTGTGCACTGGTTGCCCCGCAGTACCGACTTTTTCATACACCTCATAGTTCATCTGTCTAGACCAGAATGTTCCAATTTGGATACAAGGATGCTGTGGGATACTCTGGTGAAAGCTTTGGTAAAGTGAAGATAGATGGCACCCACCACTGTCATCTACATTCCTAGTCACTTTACAGAGGTAATCAGGGAGGTTGGAGCCGATTTACCTTCAGTTAATCCATGTAGGCTATTCTCAATCATCATCTCCTCCATAAGCCTAGAAAAGTCTTCAAAGAGGATTTGATCCATGATTTTCCCAGAGATCAAAATAAGGTTGATTGGTTGGTTGTTAAACATCAGAAAAAACAAAATCTTCCATTCTCCTTTTCTCAGGAATTAAAAAAAAAATAAATAATAAAATCATCAGAAATCAAACAAATGCAGCAGTACACAAGCTGCATTCTTAAAAACAGAGTGGAAAGACCCCATTTCATAGCTCTAGGCTATTTAACCAGCTCCTCTCACTCAGGAAAGTTTCATTAGAAATTATAACCATATTCGTTTATACCTCAGCTTTTTTAACATACCTATGTAAAATACACGTCTTCCTGCACAATGATTCAAACTGAATGCTATGGACTCGATTGTCATCTATGGTCAAGATGTTTTCTTACACATGCTAACAGTAACAAAGGGCTTTAAAAGGGATATCAATTTTAGTGTCATGGGAGGCCTTTTTACTTTAATAGTGTCTTCTCAGTAAGTCCTAAAATATTATGATGAGGATACAGTTTGTTTTTATTTCAATATGTTCACAGTATCTGTAACATTTTATCTCCATCAACTTACTGTGTAAGTTCACAGCATTAGGATTCTGCTTCATGATCTGCTATTTAGCAATATTTTTGTTTGTATTACTAATTCTATTGTCGCAGTGGAAAATACAGTAGTGGCATTATCCTAAACACTTAGAAAATTAGGCTTCATTCATCTTAACAAGTACACTTTAGAGTATTAGAAGTAGGGAAAACACAAAGCATGAAATATTCTACTGAGATAATATATGTCACAAATTTTATAGAATTATTTAATAACAGTGTTCTTGACAACGTCTTTGTAGAATACTGCTGCCTTAAGAGAAATCGTAAAAAACAGCAAAAACCAAGTATATTTTAATCATGTATATTTTTTATTAAATAATAACATACATCTACTTTTTTGAAAACACAATGTCGAAGTATCAGGTTTGTGTGTCTAATTCTAACTCCCTGCATAATCAGCTTCCTGATTTTTTTCCACAGCACGATTAAGTTTATGAGCATAAAATGTATTTTCTTGCCTTTAAGGAGGTGGTTATGATAAAGATCTTGATTCTCTGTGGACTCAAAGTCTTAGAAAAATTCATGAAAGATCCTTACAAGAACTTTAACCCTGGCCCTTCAGTATCAGCTAGAAGTGTAATATGTCATGGGATATAAAGTCTGTTGACGAAAGACTTAAAGTGGTTCTGTTGAATACGCCTTTGAGGAGGACTGCAACAGCATGAATTTTCTTCTCCCCCTGTGTAAGAGAGTACTGTCTTACAAGTCCTCATCACATCCCCTCAGGTTTATTTCCTGTTTTACTTGTCTCAAATAAATTAGTATGAGGTAATTTACATTTCCTTCATTCTGTACATGAAGCAACTGTAAAAGCCTCTACTCAGAAGTCACATCTGCATGATCAGTTCATCTGTTATACTTACCAGACCCTAGTACTTACCTCATGCAGCCTAATGCGCAGTAGTGCTGCAGCCCAGTGTTCATGAGGCAAAGCCCTGGAGACCACAGCTAATTCCAAAAAGACCATAGATGCAGACCAGTGCTTAGTCATTTGCAATCTCATCCCACCTCAGATGTAATACCTGACTGGGAAAACTAATCAGTTTTAATGTAGACTCAGAAACGGAGTTTTAACCAGCCTTGATGATTTCATATTTGTTTTACAGTTATGAAGCATAAGATTTTTTTTCCCAAGTTTTTACAGAAGCTAAAGTCTGTATAGGCAGGCCAAATGAGTTCTGATGCACCAATGAGTCCACAGTATACTTCAGTATTAGTTTCCATCTTGAAATACCAGAGCTGAAGTGTCACTGTTCTTTAGTTTAGAATGACAGCATGGAATTTCATACTTAAAATATTACTTAAGTCACTTGACACTGACAAAATGTGTCCCCATTAAAATGACATTTCACAAATACTGCCCGATTAAGCAGTAGCAGTAGCTATTTGTTGCCGAAGAGATAAATCAGTTTCCTGGGAAAAGTGCCAGTAGATAGCTTGTATACTCTACTTACATACTGGATTCTTGATAGATTTGGTGAAGATGCCTTCATGTTAGCATAATAAAAGCCTATTATCAGTTCAACAGCAGAAAACTGTTTTCATTCATCAAGAAAATAGCAGGTTCGACACTAGTTGCCTTTTTAAGTGAAAGATTGGACATATGCTATGAAAAAATTTCTTGCCATTGCAGAGAAGGATAACGCACTCAAACACTATTTTAAATTTAACTCCACTTCTCAATTCAGTTGTCAAACTCTTTATGGTAAATTACATGCTTACTATTAAAAAGCATACTTTGACTTGTTCCCAAAGTGATTTTTTTTAAAGTTTGAGCAAAATTGCTTCATCCATTTTGGATTTATGAGAAGATTAAAAAGTAATCCTCATTCCCTCAACTTCTCTGAACAACAGAGTAAAAAAACCTAGTTGTGGCTTTTTTTCTCTCCCTGTGGGCATAATTCAAAAGTGTCTGAACTGCCAAACTTCAAACTTCCATTGTTGTTATTTAACGTTAATATTCCTGTCCTATCTAAGTGCCCAATTTGATGAGACACCAAAAAAATACATCTCAGTCCTGCTTTAAAAAAGCACTATGTAATAGGTGAGAGGAATTGAAGAAAATGAATGATGATAATAAGGATTGTGACACAAGGAAAGCCAAGAAAACCCTAGCAGCAGGTTCTGCTATCACAGGCATTACTCAGAGCTTGCTCTGCGAAATACATAACAAATAAAAAGTTCCTTGCTAAATTTAAAAATTAAATAGAATAAAGGTATCAGATCTTTTTCTCTTGGGAAAAATAAAACCCAAACAAAAAAACAACCCAAACAACACAGAAATAAAATTTCTTCCTAATGTTTCTGTTGCATAATTTCCTTTGTCAGTTAGGTATGAGAACAACGAACAGCTCTATGGTTTCTATTTTAGTTCCTGGAAAGGACAAAGGACATCGAAGAGATAAGATACCTGGAATAACTCAGTCCTAAAAGGTAATAGAAAAGAGAAAGAGTCATTGCTAATTGTGGTATCTCACAGAAACTCTCAGGTGTGTTTCCAAGAAGGAAATGAGCTGTACAGTGTCCAGACATTAAGAAATTTTATTTACTGCACTGGTTCTCCAGCAGAAAGTACTCACTAGTTACAGACCCTCTGGAAGAACTGGGCTTGAACATCAGTGCTACACTTTGATTCTTGCACAGACCAGAAAAAACTCTGAGTCTAGGAAAAGTTGTTTCTTGAGTGTCTCAATGAGGGAGAGGTTAAACATCTGTTTCTGGAGCAATTCTGGGCTCATGAAATAATTTAGCTGAAGTCTCATGATTTTAATAAGTTGTTTGGTTTTGGTTTTTGTTTTTGTTTTTGTTTTTTTAATGACTAAAACTCCATCAAACCAGAGAATATGACCTTAAACACATTTGAAGTCCCATTTAAACAAGCTGTCATGTATGTTTTGGCCTCTTTCCCCATCTTTGAAAAGGAAAGAGACAGCCCTTGCTGTTGCAGGGAGCCAGAGGCAGTGAGACAGCTTTGCTCCACAAATTTTAGGAAAGGTGTTTCTTTAGCAGTGAGAATCAGGTGCAAGTTAACATACACAGAAATGTCTTTCCTCAGCTATGATTTGTGTAAGCCATTTAGGAATAAGAGTAAAAAATGTGATAGCAGCTATCCACTACAGAACTGGCTCAGTAGATTAAAGTACACATTGACTGTACCAGCCTAAGGGGTCTTTTAATAGGGATAATAAAATTATTTTAAACAGTTTAAAAAGTGTGTGGTCATAGTGCCAGACTACTTTCAGATTTGATAATGTAATTTGATTCTTGCTGGAAACAGGGTTCTTAGCTTACGATGGGCAATGTAGAATACAATCCATCATCCTTAAGAATCGATCATTTGTGTTCACACCTTCCACTCACACCCTTTAAAACAAACAAGGATGAGAAATCTGTGACACATTCATCCCATAGGGTCTTCAGTTGCAGCATTTTGTTAATATGGGGATGCTGTTTCTGGCTAATGCTAAAGCATGTGAGAAAGTCTAAACAAGTGCATTGCAGATAAGGGCATGGAGCAGGATCAAACCAAAACAAGGACCAGGTCATCCAAAGTGACCATATTTGCTCTGCAGTGTGGCTCAAAAATGAGAAAGTGGTAGATGCACCCTTCCTTTTGTAAGTAAACTTTTTGGATATGCTTTGGGAGCAGCAATAGTGAGTTCTGATACGTGGAGCTTTTTCTCCTTTCCTGTGCCGCAGAGAAAGCAAATCATTGCACTGCCTGCTGCTGTCTCAGGACTGCTAACATAATCATAAAGTGATGGCAAGTCCAACACTACATATATTTCAGGCATAAGGAGAAAGAGGCAGAGGGAAGCCTTGCCTGGCTCCTTGGGCAACGCCTATAGTGGTCCAGGAGGCATCATTTCTGCAATCTGTTAAAAATCAGGGAGAAGTCAGGCAGGTTCCACACCAAACAGCTCCATACACTCTAAGACTACAGTTTCTAGCTAAGTCAATAGAAGTAAGATGAATTGAGAGAGACTGTGCCAAGTTTTTTTTAACTGATATAATTAAATCAGTTTTAAAATGCGTCTTTAGTTACACTGATGTGTTCAGATCAGATCTTGGCCATCTTCTCCCCCTCACATACTTTCAGCCTGAATCCTCCTTGCCAAAGGGGCAATATGATCAAATCTGCATATTCTAATTTTTCAGAGCTCATAATATGAAAGTCTTTGAGAGTTGGTGGTATTTAGGTGCCCAAGTATCTAAGCTAGTTTAACGCTGTTGAATCTAGGCCAAATAAGTGCTTTTAAGTTTTCCCCTTAAGCTCTTTGGGCTTCAGTTTTCCCACTTCTGAAATCAGAGTTTTGAAATCAAGATTTATGGTGGGAGAAAAATATCAGCTGCCTCTCACACAGAGATCTTTTCTGCTCTCACTAAACTGCCATGAATCTTAATTCTGAGCAAGAGGTTTTGAGATCCTCACAGCTGAGGATCACTGTTTTAGCACCTTCTGCAAGCTGAAGGGAAAAAAAAACACACCCTCAGTACTGTCATTTTAAACCAGCCTATAACATTTCCCTAAGAAGTTATTTGGGATGTAAAATTGTATCACACCAAAGCACATCAGTCATCTTTTCAGTGAAAGACAAGAAAAATTTACTATTTAATGTATAAGTATTAATGTTTTAACCAGCACAGATTCTTGCTTATAGTTTTGTGAATGAACAGTTAAATCATTAAACAAAAAACAAAATGCAAAATATTACATGCTGGACTAGCTCCATCTTCCACTTCCCAGCCCCGTGACTATTCCAACTGTTTTTATCAGACATATTTGTTCTACAAAAATGAAACGTGGCTCTGCCTTAAAGTGCATCTACAAGACACACAAGAGTCAGATCTCAGCTGGGATCTAAATTTTCCAGACCAATTTTGCCACATCAATATGAAACACACCATTTTTTGTTTTAACATTCTGCATATTCGATTTATTCAGCTTGCTTAGAATCCTCACTCTCCCCTGACACCCTGGATTTGA
This sequence comes from Nestor notabilis, assembly GCF_000696875.1. NCBI lineage: Eukaryota > Metazoa > Chordata > Aves > Psittaciformes > Psittacidae > Nestor > Nestor notabilis. Next base: position 60,064 of record NW_009927899.1, on the reverse strand, counting down.
GAAATAATCACTTTGTGGGCTTGCAGCACACAGTTTTCTCTCCTTTAAAACACACACGAGAAAATAAAGCTTAAATCTTAAAAATAAAAATAAAGGCAATGGAGGGGGAGAATTTAAGGTGTTTCTGCAGGATACTCCCTGAGCTTTAAATATTTATTCTTTACATAGCATATACACACACACAGAGCAACTGCCTCCTACACACCTTAATCACTGCCCTGCCTACATACACCCAGGTAGATTGGTGGGAGAACCC
>NW_009927899.1:49396-59777 GCF_000696875.1 Nestor notabilis | reverse complement strand
GCAGGAATGTGCTGAGATGCTGGTAATGAGCCATACAGCAGAATTTGGTTTGAGGTGATCACCCCCAGGGTATTCACCCAGGGATAGAACTTGTAAGGTGTTGAGCACTCTGGCCCCAATCCAGAAATCATTTATACCCATGAGGAGTATACCTAAATTAGGCATGCATTTCTGTGCTTTCTCAGATTCAGCTCAGATGGAGTAGTATTAATTTCGAAGAGCTTTTTATTCTGTGTCTGATTAGAATGACCTTCACTCATTACGAGTATGTTTATTATTTAGGGTCAGAAACAGGATCAGACAAGAAGGCTTTCCCTTACTTCTGATTTCCAAGGAAAGGTGTGAGGGGGGAAATACACTTTTCTCCTCTTTAAAACTGAGTAGATTGCAAGCAAAGAGAATATAGTTTGTGCACTATCTGTTGCAGCCTGACCTGTCTTGTCACTGAAATCCCTCACATGTCTGCTTATCCTTGGAAGGCAGAAATATTATGTCTTCATATGTGCTAAACTGGAAAAGTTCATTGTTTTAGAAATCTGTCTGTAGTGATTGCTTTGGATATAATAATAAAACCACTTAAAAATTCTTGTGTGCAGCCTTTCCTTTCTCAGTAGGACACGTCCACTGTCCAGCACACTAATCCTAATTGCAATCTACTGAATGCTGAAGAGGAGAGAGGCCACACTGCAGTCCCTTGAGTCTTCTCTGTATGGTACAATTAAGTTCCTCCATGCATCTGTCTTATTTCCCTTTCTGATGTCCTTTCCAGGCAAAAACATTTTGTCCTGAGGAATGGTTTTACATTTTGTTTTGTTTTAATTATCCGAAGTACAACATGTAAAAGACATTATTTTACCTTGCACAAAATAAATTCTGTTTTATTTATGGCTAGAGAAATGTTTCTGCTGAAGTTAAAAATAAGTCAATTTACCTGCAAGGCAATTAAAGCCCTATTTATTTCTGAGTCAGAAATATCATCAGTTGTGATACTAAATCAGTGAATAGAAAACTACATGCCATTGGGCCAGGGAGAGGGACACCCTTAGCAGTCACTTAGTGCAACCACAGTAAGAGCTGAACAATCTGACACTCAGGCTGTGCTGAACTCAGGCAAAACACAGCACTGACTCTCCGTGCTCACTTTTTCATCTTTTTGTCTATGATGGATACATAATTATTATATTTTACTGAAATGCCAGTGGAGGTGGAAGTGCTGTTGCTGATGTAGAGGCTGTAAAGCCATCAGAGGAGCTTTAAGCTAATGTTATCTGTTTTACTGAAGAAATCAATTACACACAGATTGCTTAAACTAGTGACAGGCATAGTAAAGGAGTAAAATCTGTTAAGCAGAAAAGTTACAGCTATCAACATCTTCAGATTACATTATATTTGAATACAACCAATCAAAAATTTTAGCTTACAAAAATTAAGGAAAAAAAAAATAAGAGAAATAATATAAAAAAAAGGGTACTGCTTAAGTTCATTTCTTCTGCAGCTGACAGACTCCACCTTTGTTCCTCTCCTTTTGTTGGCATGGAAAAGAATTGGTCAGGACTCTGCTATCTAGAAGACAAGCAATTTTGAGGGACCTGGGCTTGGACATTTCTCAGTTGTTAATGGTCTGTTCAAGCTTTGTATTTGTTAGAAATCTCCCAAGATTATTTGTGCTCTGGCATTTAGGGGTATTGCTTTGCTTAAGAAAAAAATTTAATAGTGCTGCAGACTCTGCATTTAATCATATCATCATCTCATTGTTTCTGGGTACAAAACAATTTCTTTTAATTCTAAAAGAATGATTTATAAGATGATATGCATGTTAACACATATTTACAATTACAACAAAGCATGAAACGAAATTGCTTGCCACAGAATCATTTATCTTTTACTCACAGAAGAGTGTTTACACATGGTTTTGTTGGATGGGGCCACTTTTCATCCATATTTTCATTTTCAAGGAATGGAAGGCTGACATCTCTACAACTTGTGAGAAAGCGGTGTGTAACTGAGCACTAAAAAATAGAACTACTGAAAAATTAGCTACTGCTTCTGAAAGTGTTGGCCTTAATGATTCATAAGAGAAAAAATATGTAGTCAAAACTCCTTTGACAAAAAAATCCCTAGTTAGTTCTGCCTCTGTCTTGGCTTTTGCACTGTGATAGTCAGAGCATTAAACATCTTTGCAGAGAATATCACTGTTCAAAAGGACTGTCAAGACTGTTAATTACTCAGGTGGAGTTAGCATACAGCTCATTAAACCATGTCAAAACTTTCAGTCCTTCTCCACTGTATCAGTCCCTTTAGGGCCTCTCACATCAGGATAATTTGATTCTTAAAAATACATTAATTCAGATCATACATTACACCAACAAATTATTCCACTTCCTTTGTAAAACAGGTCTGATCCAACCAGAATTGCTATTGCAAGGAAGACAGTTTCTGTAATTAATATGTAGTGGGTGTGTCTGGTGTGGGCAAGGAGTGCTTGCAAGCTGATCTCTCGGGTGGCACTTAAAGAATGGTTATTGGCAGACCTTTTGAAAGAATGTATTTCTTGCAGTAGAAATGTAAAAATGTTTTGTTATTCCTATGAAAGGTTTATTACAGTTGTACAAAGTATCCACTGTGTGCATTAAAGTGTTACCTCAATTTTGCTCTACAACTGTGGAAGTTCTGGGAAAATGATCAAAGACCAGGTTCCCCCCACCCCCAGTGCATGAGTTATCAAAACTTCTTCCCTTCGGCACAAAAAAGATCCTTTAGAGCCATTTTAGAAAAAAAAAGAGTGAATGTAGATCTTCAGAGGTTGCTTTGTGGTTAAGAAACTTACATCTCATTATCAGAGGTGTTCCTGGTGCTTACAAACCTAAACCACATTGAATCAGAACAGAATTTTTGAGAAGACCTTGAGTCCCACCCGAGGTATTTTAAAGGGAGTTTGCAACCTGTGCAGGTAGGTGTTCAGCATTCAGGGTGCCAGCGTTCAAGTGACTCAGAACCTCAGGGTTCAAGCTGTTTCTGAAAAGATCTTTAAGGGCAATTGGAAAACTACTTAGGCTAAAAGCTCCGAAGTTGTCCATGTGTTACATGTTGGTTAGGGTCAGTTACAGTTGGGTTGGTTTTTTTTTCTCTTCATTCAAGCAAAGCATATTTGAGCTGGAGAGTAAACTGCCTGAGACTGATTTTCTTCTAATATCTGCAAACCAAATTACAAAAGTTTGGTTTGAACCCAAGCCACTTGTTTTCACAGTACTTTATAAGAAGTCCATACATCCTCATCCAAAACAATCAGGGTTGATTTACAGGAGTATGAGATTTTCTTTATGAATATAATTGCATTTGGATGCAGCCTGTGAAAACTTCTTTTTTAATCAGGGAACAAGAAAAAGTATAATTTTTATTACTTCAAAGTGATGAATAGAAACTAAGGAACCTGACAATGGAAAAATAGTTTGCTGGAGTAGCTGGGCTAGTTAGTATAAGACCAGCTGCAAATTTTAGAAAAAGGACATGATTTTGCTCATTATGTTCAGTCACCCCAATTGGCTTTAGCAGAAAATCTTTGTGTGGAATGTCTTGCTAGATCAGCACAAAGTTTACAAGATCTATGACTGAGGAGTAATCATCTACCACTGAGGAAGACCTGTTAAACACATTTCTAAAATGACACTTCTAAAATGGTTTCCAGCTCTTGATGAATGAAAGCCGTCATCACTGTTTTAAAGTCTAGTTTGTTGTTTTTAAAATGTACACTCCACAGGAGCCAAATGCTCGTTCTTTTCCTGACTTGCCAAAGAAAAAAATTCGGAACAAAATGTAGAGGACAATTAAACACGCCGAACACTTTCTTCTCCAAAATTGTCACATTGGTAGAACTACAATAATCTTCAAATTTATCACACCAGACCTCCAAGTGTGATAATGCATCTTTAAAATATGAACTTCAAGCTAAAATATTAAACATGTGTTTTCTCCTCCTATAGGATAAGTGCTGAAATGTCACACGCTACTGGGGAAAATGACCCATAAGTGTTTTTTCCCTCCTACTGGAGCAGTTAGTGTGGCGTGCAGTGAACCAAATCAACAATGTGATTCAAGCTGTCTCTGCAGCGTCATGGTGAAAGAAAGGATAAACTATAAAAACTACCCTCCTACAGCTCTTAGTTCTTGCTTCCCACACTTTAACATCTTCTGTCACCCCTGGCGCTGTTACTGACCCATGCTAAGCTAAACTAAAGGATGATAAGTTTGCTGCCTTTGCCCTTGTCCTAAGGGGCTGCACATTATCCTATCAAGCATCAGAAGCCATTTCTGTGGGATATTTGTCAACCTATGAAGTCCTTTTAGAACAAATGAAATGGGCAGCGAATTACAAAAATGTCATTCTCTAAAGGAAATGGATGAAGGCTTTTGTTCTCCAGTAATAAATAGATGCCATAGGCTTATAACACTATTTTTGTATTACATTTGACAGGGTTACTATTTCCAGTTCATTAAGGAAACAGCTTGAAAACTATTTTTTCTCATGCTTTTAAAAATAATGTTTTCCCAGTAATAAATATAAGCAATAGCTCACATAATGTTAACTTCAACAACAAGATTCATTTCAAGGTACTTATATTAGGGATTACTACATATATACATATATAATGACAAGTTTTAAATATATATTTTTTCAGTATATATATATATGCTTATTTAGTTGACAGGTGATGAGCATATAAGTAATAATGTCCATCCCCAATTTTTAAAACGTTTTAAGATTGTTTTTAACTTTATCTTTTGATAGACCAATTTTCTTGTGCATGATGGTCTTATGGAACCTTATGATATATACACCATAGGCTAAGGTCAAGCAAAGGAATAACAACTCACTTCCTTAAATGAATGCTTCAAAGTAAATCTTCTATGTTTAATAGCAGTAAACAGAGGTCAGGATGACACTCTCCCAGGCTTGAGAATAAAGCCTGTTGTTAATATTCTCCAAGAATTACAGCTGCATCTCTGGGTGACAAAATGTTTGCTAATGGGTGTCCCCAACAAAATATTTTACAGTGCTATGAATGTCATTCATACGTTTGAATTTCTGCAGAAAGTTAAACTGAGACACATATGTAAAAATACTCATAATGATACTTTGTTACTTTGCCATTAAATATTGTGTTGAAATGCTTCATAGAGGTTCATTAACTATTTTGGCACACAGAAAGTTCTTTCTGAAGATGCTAACTGACTGAAAAATTAAGTGATACATGATATACTCACAGTCGTGAACTTACCTGCTATGTCAGTCATAACATTTAATATGTAGTGCGTATTTCTCTCATCATCCACTGATCAGTTATTAAGGGAACATTTTATTTACATCAAAGTGCTATAATATTTCTTACGTTTACAGCTTATTTTACCTACAGAATAGTTTTTCAACTACTGTATTGCTGGCACTAGTTATTGTTGATTAGAAGTGAACATTTTGTTAATAAGAAAAGCTCAAAATTGATTTTGCAGGAAGATAAATCAGTAAACCAGACCATTAACTGGTCCCTTGCTTTGTAACTATTTCACTAATTCCAGGCTAATTATATTCAGATCTTTATTACTTAGATCTTTTCACAAACTAAGCTGGATCTGGACCAAATGTAAGGTGAACAGTGAAGAATATATTGATAAATGCACTCCTTCGTTGTAGTGTATTTTTCAAGACACACACCAGTGCACATTTCAGATTAAACTCTGTCCCTTAGTTATCATTAGTCAGGCAGAGACAACTAAACTTTACAATAAATTGCTCCCAGCAGTCCAGTACATTCCCTTTCTCCCCCTACACAGCAGAGCTGTATTCTTTCATGCATGCCCTCCTACCCTCAGGTGAGCTCAGACTCTCTAAGACCTGGAGTAGCTGGACCCTGCCAAGGTATACCTCTAGGTGGGGGCTGGTGGAGTTCTGCTCTCTTTAGTTGAGGCAACTGTATTGCCTGGTTTTAGGCTGAATTGTTGAATTTCTTCTGCTAAAATAGAAATGACAGAGCATTTATCAGAATGATGAAATAATTAACTAGACAAAAATGCTACAAGTAGAAAGGAAAGTTTGATGTGATGCTTCCAAAATGCTTAGCTTTTAGCGCTTTAAATTAGAGTCTTGGAAAAGAAGATTATACTCACAAAATGTTATTGTAACAGAAGGGGATACTGTGGTGGAAGTCCTTCATCTAGAGAAAACAGGTCCAGTATTAAATTTTTTCCTCTGCTTAATTGATAAAGTGAACCATTTCTCTCCCTCTATGATTCACAGGGGTTGTCACCAGTAGAGAGAAAATAACCTATCCCTACAGCAACGGCATTTTCTTGGGACACTGGAGATCACTTGTTCAAAACCACTCAGAAAGACCAGAGAACAGACCCATCCATTCCACGAGCTGGATGCATGGTGTGACAATGGGGCTTACCAAGTCACAGAGGGATCATCAACTCTAGTAGGGCCAGGTAGCAAACATGGACTTTTGTTTCTCATACTTTATTGCATATCAATAGCAAACCAAACTACCAAACAAAATACTGTCATTAAACCCTAATGTGATTTGAACCAAACTACCAAACAAAATACTGTCATTAAACCCTAACGTGATTTGATCTGGGGAGAAAAATACGTTTTTCTTCCCCATTAGTGTTCTTCCCTAAATTGAAAACCCTGTGAAACCATGTTCCAAGTGGATTTTTGTTTTTCCTCTATTTTCTGGGGGAAAGCTTCTTTTAGAGTTAATAAAAGCTTCACACAGCCATGAAAGAGCCTGTTAACTTCACACAAAGGTTAAAACTTTCAGAATGTGTTTTTGAATAATCTTATGAAGGACATTATGTTATGCTAAAGGTTATTAGCAGTGTTGAGATCAGAATTTCAGGATGCCCTGATCTGGTTTTTTTAATGAAATAATGAACTTCGGCAGCTCTTATGGATTTCAGGGTAGATGCCAGCCCTCTTCACCTGTAAAAGCCAGGCCCACCTACTGGGATTTAGATGCCAAAAAGTTATTTTTAGAAGCTAACTTTAATACACCAGTTTTGAAAAATCTTTGATTTTTCAGCATTCATCACTACCTGCTCTAAAGAGTGTGGGGATATTACTGTATGCTGTCAAACAGCTGCTGCATTTCACTCCAGGCGTGTATAAAGTGATCACCATACAGTTTTTCATACCAATTTGTTAGGTTTGCATAGCACTCTAGGATTCCGTAGATGAAAGGGACTGTATTGTGGTTAGATTACTATTACAGTGAAACCTGTACTAACAGGCACAAGCTAACCTTAATCATCTGTCCTAACACCCAGTAAAATCTTGGTCTCTGTGAAAGTTCTTTTCTATTAGTTACGCTATATTATGTGACTACCTGTTATAATGGCCAAAATAATACCAGGCCCTTTGGTGGCTGCTAAGAAGATTTTACTTTTGATAGTGCATAAACCCATGAAAAGATTCAGGAACAGGGAAAGACCATCTGGTGCAACATGCTCGCCTTTGCAAGCACTCGCAGCACAGCTTTTCTGAAAGTGGAGGCAAGCCTGAATTCTTTACAGGCAAAGTTTAATACGAACTCTCCTAGGAAAACACCCTGAATAGTAAACATGAACAACCATTTTAAAAGATATACTTATTTTACTCTGCCTATCTTACAGTTTCTGTTACAATGAGTCTTAAAACGCTAGCTGTAATCCCAGAGTCAGTTTCAGCTCTTAGGAAGGCTTTTCCATAAATACAGAGGTGTCTGCCTGTGTTACAGCACAAGGTGTGTGTCTCACAGCCGGCTGCTCATGTGGTCCTTCGATGGATGGACAGTCACACAGGAGCTCTCGCAGCTGGTAAAAATCAATGATTTGGTGAGTTTAAATTAAAGAGTGCACTCATACCTACCCATGCACAGTGGTCACACTAACAAGTGTTAGAGTTATTACCCAGTCCTGTGGTTTTACTCTCTTTACCTATAAAACCACAGTGCAGTTTCTCCACATCAGTAAATAAAGAAGTCCAATTGCTGCAAATGCACACACATACTCCCACACTGTGGGTTTTTTTATACAGAAGAGACAGGGGTGACTAAAAACTAGACATGTACAGTAACTGTACTGTTAAGATGACTGTAGCAATAGGACAAGGGGTAATGGGTTTAAACTTAAATAGGCGAAGTTTAGGTTAGATATGAGGAAGAAGTTCTTTATTGTGAGGGTGGTGAGGCACTGGAATAGGTTGCCCAAAGAAGTGGTAAAAGCTCCATCCCTGGCAGTGTTCAAGGCCAGGCTGGACTGAGCCTTGGACGACATGGTCCAATGTGAGGCGTCCCTGCCCATGACAGGGGGGTTGGAACTAGATGATATTAAAGTCCTTTCCAACCCAAGCTATTCGATGATTCTATGATTCTATGAATAAGTTCATCAGTTGGTTATTTTTCTAAAGGTCATAGGTAATGCAGAATAGCTGGTATCATTTGTAACTAAAAAGTGTAACAGAAATCAAGTGTCATATTTTAAAGCAAGAATTTAGTGGCAAAAAAGGATCCATAAAAGAAATTAAAAACTCCCAAATCAAGTCACAGTTAACTTTGTGAAACCTTAATAACAATAATAATGAATTTTCAGTCATACTTTGCCTTCAGGTGTAAAGATTTCAATATGCTTGAGAAACACTAAATATCTGAGAAGTACAAGTCCTGCAGATGAACAAGTTAAGGCCTGGACCACAAGCCAAACTAAGGAGTAGGACTCAAACGTCCAACTGCAGCCCCATACAGTGACTACTGCGCAGTTTTCCTTAAACTAGAGTAACCCTTTCCTTTGCAAGCGGGGGCTCAAAAATGCAAAGCATTAGATTATGGTACTGGTTTACTTGAACAGCAAAACGTTTTTGTACACTCAAGAGCATCTGAGAACAACTAGTCTTTATCATGGCTGAGGTTATGAGTCTTCGTGACGTGTTTGGCAAAAGGGGTAAAAAATTAATTTGTATCATTTCAGCAAGCAAGTAGAAGAGTGTTTTTCTTGGCTACTGATTCATGTATGCTGCAGCAGTGTGACATGTATAAAAGTGAGAGATATTTCCGCCCTCCCAAATCCTTTCACATCTCTAGATTACCAGAGGGTAATGACTATGCCATGAAATCAAGGTCAGGTCTCATCAATTTCAATGCACACTTTTACAAAGAGTGAGCCTGATCCAAGAACTGCAGTTTTCATTTATCAAGACATCTAAAAAGAGCTAATATTTTGAGGAACCTGTGAATTCCCTACATTATTTTCAGCATAAAATGAAATTTGACTAAAAGTGATCATTTCACAGCATTTGTCATATGAGCTCAAAAGTGAAATTTTAATGCTACCAGACAAGGGGAAACATCTACCACCTCGCAGAATGTGTAACTGAAAGAAATGGACATTATTTCAAGGATGCCATAAATGGCATGTCTCTTATAGACTCAGTAAGTGAAAATATACTGACACTTGATAATCCAAATCTGGTTTTATATATAACTTGATAAGTGGCAACAAAATTAGAGGAAAAAACAGAGAAAACTTGGTGCACTAGAGAAAGTATTTATGTTCAGTTGTGTTCCCTTAACATCATCACACATTGTTTTTCTCACAGTAACTCAACACCACAGGGCTGTTGGCATAGAAAGGTCTCAGTTTAATCAGCACAAAACATCCAAACAAAACTTAATCATATACATTATGTGAGATAAATATTTACAAAATTAATATTGATGTTGCCTATGTTAGCAAGCAAACCCACCAATGTGGGCTGAACATACCATTTTAATGATAATAACAAATGCTCTGGAGCCGGCACATAACTGAACCCTTGACCTTGCTACCAGAACCAAGTGCTTCAGTGCCCTGTTTTTCCCTGGTGGAGTGCTCCTTATCCATACGGAACAAAGTTGCCTTCATTTTAGTGAAGGAAATCAGGACTAATTTCTTACGAAACTTGGTTATCCCATGTTCAGTGTTTGCTGAGTTGCCTTAAAAACATACAATGATATAGAAAAGTGTTCTTCCCAATAATATTTCAGGAAAACATAGTTCTTATTTATGCTGTTTTCATTGCTTTATCCTTATTTTGCATATTAGGATAGCAAGGTGAAACCAAAGCAGAAGCCCATCTAGTCATGATCATGAATAGTTTGAATTCCTCCCAGGAGTTCGTACAGTGGCTCACCAACCTTTACCAGGGGTAATCAAACACAAACTGTTGACAAAAGAGTCATACTAATGAAAACAGCAATAATTCAGAGTCCAGAAAGAACTGCATTTACTGAAGCACAATGAATGTGCTAGAACCGACAGAGAACAGAGACCTCCAGGCATAGTGTACATCCATACTAATGTTTTTGTTCAG
>NW_009927899.1:0-49385 GCF_000696875.1 Nestor notabilis | reverse complement strand
TTTTGAACCGAATCTCCTAACTTCTTCACTTAGCTGTGCTTCAGTTTACATCATGAAGCAGTCTAAAAATACCTGTGCTGTTTTCCAGGTAAGCTGACAGCACACACCTATCTGCTGCAACTCTCACTGGATGATTCACAAGAGCAGAGAAGTAGCACATAGTAAAAACTTTGCAGGGTATATACTGCAGAAAACCAGGTCTCCAGCATCAAGTTTCACTCTACAGATCTGTTCTCACTGGGCTACACAACTTGCTAATGGTGGCATAGCTCCTGTGAGCCACGGCCTGTCCTGCTGCTCATTCACTCTCCTGATGTGCTTTAACCCCTTGAAAATACATGCAGATGTATATGAAGGTAAAGAGCTGAGATAGTAAGTCAAGTAGCTTCAAAGGAAAATTAATCATAAGTTTCAACTCATTATCCTCTTTACTTTTAAGCTACAAAATGGTTAAAACATTTTATTTCAATGCCCACCTAAAGCCAACATTACAGAAATTGAGTAAATGAGCAGAAAATGAAAGGTGAATGGTTATGAGATCTAGAGTAGCACAACCACTTTTCCGCATTGCTTTTCCCATCCACTCTCTCTTTTGCTAATGTTTCTTCACCAAATGACATGTCTCCAGACTAGATGGGCTTTGGGTCAATGCTATTGTAGCCTTCACACCTATGAAGCGGCTGTAATTCTTTGGGAAAGCACCCACTGTCTGCAAGATCCCAATTTCTTCTGTCTCCAGATCCAGTTCTGATTTTAATTTCCTCCTGGCCCAATTAATTAATCGACTTTCATTCTGTATGAAACTAGTTTGTTTAACCAACCCATGCTATTCTGCACCCCTAGTTTAACCACTTCAGGTCTCCCCTACACAGCAGAAAGCAAGCAGTGCATGGCAATGGGTACCTCTCAGTCAAAACCTGCAGAGTTGCCATGGGACACATTCCCACAGAGATAAAAATGGAGAAATATGACTTTTTCTGTCACAGACACACACTGTTAAGTGCAAAAGAAATGCCATATATGCTAGCATTGATTTTTCATACCAGCCTACTGTGATAGATAACAACTCTGATTAACTTTAATAGGCCCAAACTAACTTACACAGGACTAAATTTGGCCCATAGGAGCTATATTAAATGCAACTTTAAACTAATTTAGTCAAAATATATAAATTAATATCTGTGTATTTCAAACTGGTATTATAGTTCTCATCCCATTAAAAAGCTCATGGAACCATTAAAGCCTATTTATTATTATCAAACAATAGCACATAAGCTTTTAAACTGAGGAAAAATCAGCAAACATTGAAACTACTTCCAGCTACAGATGACCTGTCAGGTCATTTTCTATAGCAAAGAATGAGCGATGACCCTGTCACCCTGAAATGAACTACTTTTAATCTGCCTAAAACCATTTAAGGACCCCTGTGTGTGTATTGTACTTACAGAATCCTAACTCTCTCCATCTCCAAACACCTCTCCCTACATACCTGGTCTTCAGACCATCCTCCTGATCTGCTTGTAATACTGTAATTTGTTCAGGCTTGCCAACAACATGTACTTTACTTATGTAATTTGAAGGGAAAAGAGAAGAGGGAAAAGGGATGGCTGCTTCTGATGCAGAACAACATTTTTTTCCCCTTTCTAGTGGATGGGTAATAAAAACCTTCTGAAAGCAGTCCAGGGGGCTCAGTGAAAAATACATCCAGGCAACACACTGTGATAAAACATGGGGGTGAATTTGTGAGGGGAAGTTAGAAAGGGTTGGTTTGTGGGGTTGTTTTGGTTGTTTTTTTTTTTTAGGAAACATTAACAGCACATAAATTAAAAATGTCTCTTATGTAATTGTGCATATCTATGATATATGTATGCATTTTACATATATATGTTGACACACAGACTAAGTGGCAGGTTTTCCTGATCCATTACTGTTAAACATCCACAATCACTTGCAAATATATACACACATATCCAAATATCAAAATTAGTGCCTACACACACACACTTACACACGCACATGCAAACACTGCAACATCATCTGTATATGGATATAGCCCTGCAAATATGCTGCAGGATTCACACAGAGCCACACAGTGCTAGAATTATGAAAAGCAGCAGAAGCTGGCCCAGCTCTTCTTCCGGGGAAGTCTGCAGTAACAACCTCACTGAACTCCACAGGAGCAGAGCATATCAGGGTATCTAACGAGGCATCCTGATCACATACAGACGGCTTACCCATGAAGTGTATAAATGCATAAACTATGTACTTCTTGCACGCCAGAGGAATGAGCATCTGCATATAGCTACATAAATCTTAAGCACAGAAAATATATGCTAAGGCTATAAAAATTGGCATGCTAGAACTTGATGGGATGCTTACATTATAGCAGATGAGGTGGGTATTGTCTGAGCTTTTGTGTGCTTTTGGCTCTACCACAGGCAAAAGAGTAACTGAGCTTCCCTCTCTAGTTTTGTTTTTTATCTAAACAGGGTGGTGGGATGAGTACTGAACCTACACCAAAGTGTGGAAAAAAAAACCCTCTTCAATCAACAAGTTCAGTGTTTTCACAATTTTCACGTCATTGTGGGTGATAAAATATACACAGTGTTTGCTCTGGATCTGTAAAAGGCTTTTCCCCCTGTTACAGCTCTAAAGCTTATTGTGCATTTTAATACTTCAGACAGTAGCTTGGCCAGCTTCTTTTCATCTCTACCTTTTCCCCCTCTTCTTTCTTTCTCCCTTTTTACAGCATTGTATTACACGAAATTCAGCCCTTGTTTGGCAGGATTTTATGCAGTCTGTGGTGAGAGCTGAATTCTGAAAATGTTCAGGAAACACTGGCTAAGTGGGGAAATTTATTTGCCTGAGCCAGAGATAACATCTTTCTTAGACTTCTTTGTAAAACACTGGCACTTGTCAAGCAGAATTCTCCTGTTCCCCTTTTTCTCTCTTTCTTGTAAACACGCACGTGCACGCTTATTAAGGATGCAGCAAAACTTAGCTGACACTATAAGCTGGAGTTTTTAGTCATTCTGTATCTACACCCAGTAGAAAGAAAAAAGGAAGAAATCAGAGATGTTTCAAAAAACCACAATTTTTTTCCTTCTCTTTCCAGAACATTCAGCCCTTCTCATCCTCTTATTTTTTTATTTTTTTTTTTAAATGATCTATGCCTCCTGTGCCAGCCAGGCTTTCACATTTTTCTTCATTAGAAAATACATCTGTAAAGCAAAGTCAAAATTTTGGCATTTATTTTTATGGTCACAGGGTAATGTTCTTCATAAACAGTGAGGGTGAAGCAATCATTTCTCATCCAGGGGACAAGACAAAATTGAAGAGTAACAGCGTACACTCTGATTCAGAGTTCTGCTCACCCAGCACAGCTGCATGTTACGCATTTTGGGGAGGACAGCTGGGGGCAGTGCAGGTGATTTGGTAAAATCATTTGGGGGTGGCAAGGAGCGAGGCCGAGGACAAAATTAAAGGCTCTAGTCTATAAGGAGAGAAGTTTAATGCCTGAGTGCTTGTTTTGAACCATGACCCAAGGTTTGGCTGGGCACTAACCACAGCATGCCTCATCAGCTCCTGTCACGGGTACCCTGGGATATACCTCCAGCAGGGAGCCAGCTCCAGAGCCACATCCTCAAACAGCAGCTTGCTCACACACTACTGAGACCCTGCCGAGAAATCAGCATGCAACCCAAGAAAGCATCCTTTCCTCTGGAATAAAAATTAATATTTCTTGTCATATTTCATGTCTGAGCTCTTTTCATGCTTTATCCTCTGTAATGAGAGCTAAATTACCAATATTAGTAGATTTTCATGGCTAGCACAGAAAGAGCTGTTACCAGAATAAATGTTTGCATTGCTTCTGTTGGACACAGGCTTTGCTAATGCAGCTTTGCTAATTATTTCTAAATAGGCAATAATCTGCATCCCCTAGTGCTGGGTAGTGGATTGGCCACGTACCTGCTATTTCCCTTATTTACATGTTTTACAACTTTATCAACTACACTAATTACACTCTGAACACTGTTTAAAATTTTCTGTTAATAGAGATACAATGATGCACCAGAGGATGTGTATTTATGCCATAATTACGCCTCTGTTCCTGCGATGCAGTCTCCAATTAGCTGTCGACGGTGGCACAAGCAGCTGCCTGATATTCTAAAGCAGTGAAACATCTGCACGGCGGATGATACGCTCACATGGATTTTTTTTTTTTTTTAAGCCTAGAAATTTACACCCAAGGGAGTGCAGACAAATAGGAGCCTGTCATGTGTAGGGATGATTAGAAATCCTCACCATGGCAACATTGGAGCAGCCATGTCACAGAGTGAGGGGACACATGTCTAGATGAAGGCGCTAAAAACATTTGCCTTTTTTTTTTTTTCGCTCCAGCATTCCCAACTTCCCTCCCTCCCCCTCTCCTTTTCATATTCTTCTCTTTGCATCTAAAGCCAACCAAAACAGCAGGTGAAAAGGCCAAAATCTGCAGCCCATGCGAGGAATGTGACACAGTAGATTTAGTGTCAGGAAAACAGCGAGCAATCAGAGGATGCTGCCAGGCATCCACTGGATATTTTCTTTCAGGTGGGGGAGGGAGAAGGTGAAAAATAAAGGAGAGAAAAATATGTGCATTATTCAAAATAAAGCTCTGATGTCTCGATCCTAGAATGACATTTAATAAATAACTTCCATTTAACCCTCATTAACAATTTTTCTCTGACTAGTTGACCAGCCAGCATGTACTGATGAGGGGGGAGGGGAGGGAAAGAAAGGTGAAAGCTTAGTATAAGCCTCTGTTCCCAGCATAGAATTTCAGCATTGAACCATTGTATGTATAGAAAGTGTAACAGCTGACAGACTCACTGTATTCTCATCTTTATACCAAAAATCTTAATTGTACAGATGAGGACATTAATTTTATCAGGCTCCTTCTGTGTCATTGCCATTTGTAATGTAATATCAATTTCACATAATAAAATCATTATAATTAGTCAAGGGTATCATTCCAGAATACAGGCTTGCCTGAACTGCAGGGAGGTGGCATTGGTTTGTATCCAAACCTCTGTTTCTTACCCCATATACCTATCCTTTCTGTGACTGGTCAAATAGATATTTCCTCCAACATGTGGTGGAAAAGGCTCCAGAGCAGTCCAGAAATCTTGCAAAGCCATCTCATTTTAAAATATTTCCTTTGTTCCTTTGGATGAAGAATTTGAGAGACCAGCTGCACTTGCCTGAAAAGACCTCACATTAATAAACATTTTATTTCTAAACCACTGGCTAACCTCTATGCTATCTAAAATATTTAGCAAGACCTTTATGTTAAACACAAATTCATGATTCTTTATAGAATGTGTTTATTAGTGCCCAGGGGTCTAATTGGTGTCCTAAAAAAAATTAAAAGAATCAAACTCAACTTGTAAAAATTTGTAAAAATTGAGTTACAGTGCTGTGGAGGAGTACTTCTGTAACACAACATCCCGAAAGTGAAAGTCCCAACTGTACCCTCAGAAGCTGCCACACCTACAGACACACCACAGACCTCAGCATCAGGTTTTGCTCCAAGTCTCTCTGTCTGTGCAGTAGAAGTCAGGCCCCTTGTGCTACTTCTAATTAAATTCCAAGCAAAATAAGTAAATTAATTAGCATTTAGTGACTTTAGAGCAGGTGCTTTAAATACCTTGAGAATGAGTAACTAAAACATTTTCAGAAGGTAATGAAGAAGTTTCCCAGTGTAATTACTGAGTTGATGGCAGAGAAACTCTGCTGGTATTACAGGGTACCTATGCCATCATATCATGTGCATAAATTTCACTTGTTATGCATTGCACATACCCTGTTTTGCTCAGTTCTCATGCAGGAGAGTATGATATTGAAGAGCCACTATGTGTCAGTGCAAGGACAGAGTTTATCTGATAAACAAGTCAGTTTTGGAAACTGCAGATGCTCCTACTGTGAAGTATTAAACGTGGCCCTTCTTAGATACACAGAATGGGGTTCTGGTCAACTGAGCACAGGCTGATAAGCTCTGCACAGCTCTGAATGCTGTTTGCCCACATACTAATGTTAAACAAAAGAACTGCAGACTGCAGAGAAAGCATGCGGGTCAGACAACTAAATTGCTTAAACCCTTAGGCAGCCTTCTGAAAAGAAAAGGCATGAAAGAAGCTGATATGAGCTTTTATGCAGAATTGTTCTGTTTATTATCCCTGTTAAGAAAATGATGGCAAGGATCTTGTTAAACCCAAACAAGACAAGAGGACAGCCACCTACTAAAAAAGATACAATATGCCATTGGTCATTACATGATCAGCCATACATCTATTTTACATTATTTTCAGATTATAAATATAATAAAAAGGCAATAATAAAGCTGTACAGATAATAACAACTGCTGTTCAATTGCATTTTTCGCATTAAGTCATCTGATTTGTCATTGGAAGTTTTCAGGTAGTAAGAGTCTGTCATCGTAGAAATCTACCTCATGTAAAATTTCACAATCTTGTATTAAAACTTTGTTAGAGTACAATTGTTATAACTCTATTCAACTACATGGAACAACTTAATAATAAATCTATGACAAAGCATATCACTGTGATAAGATCTAAACTTGCCTTGGATAAAACAGTGATACGATTTTATTACAAGATTTCTCCTATTGCTAGCACAATAAAATATTGAAAAATAACACTTGTGTGGAAAAATGGAGGGGGTGGAAAGTGTACATGCCATGAAGGAATCTGTGCTTTCTCTAAAGCCTGCTTGGTTTGCTCACCCCACACGTTACGGCAGAATCTTCGACTTTCATTGCAGTGGGTTTCTTTCTTCATCTCTTTACACAAGCATGTGCACAAGCACACATGCACACACATGGCACAGATGAAGTGGAGTACCTAAGGCTTGGATGATGAACTCTACCTACTGGTAGAGTTATCTACCTACAGTAGATAAGCCACTGGTAAAGCCAAAGTGTAGACAGGCTGCATCCAAAATTCGTGTTGCCCGTGTAGAGCAGAGACTGTGAAAAGCCTGTTTATCAAGAAAAACAGAAGAATATCTTATACTCTGAGACTCACAAGAGCAGCAAACTTAAGCCCTCTGCTTTTTCATTAAAAACATATATAAGACGTCACAGGATTCCATTGTGATCTTCCTGCCATATGCCTCATCTGATTACACATGAAAACCATTCCTACAGAGGCATTGCAAGAACACACTGCGATTACTGATTTGAATATATATGCACAATGCCACTCAGCATTAATGCTTAGTGG
Source organism: Nestor notabilis (assembly GCF_000696875.1). Taxonomy (NCBI): domain Eukaryota; kingdom Metazoa; phylum Chordata; class Aves; order Psittaciformes; family Psittacidae; genus Nestor; species Nestor notabilis. The sequence continues at coordinate 42,102 of NW_009927899.1, read as the reverse complement.
GCTGAAAACTGATACTTTGAAAATAAAGTAAACAAATTTATTACAAGAAGTAGTGTAGCCCTGGTCACAAAGAGAACAGCTTCACACCTAGAACAACTTTGATTCATGGGACAAGTGCTAAGATTGAGTCTTTCTGCAGAGTCCTGTTACAACCTAGAACCTATATGGAGTCAATAACTCCCTCTGGCCACTTTGGTCCTTAAAAGAGTGTGTCTGTCAGTGAAATCCAGAATGAATTCCAGCATTTGCATCCTTTCTCATAGCACAGGAGTGGTGGACTAGGGTGCACAGCATACTGGTTCAAACAAGGAGAGACTTTCAAGGGGACACAGGAGATGTCACAGCATAGTAGTGTAGAAGAAGCAAGATCATCCCAACAATCAGAAAAGGGTCACTGGATGAAGACAGTGAGTGAGCCACTTCCATACTTCTCAGGTGTAAGGAGGTAAAATACTGCATAAGTATATTTAAAAAAGAAAGAAAAGAAAAAAGAAAAAAGAAAAAAGAAAAGAAGATAGTACAAATAGTATGCTCTGAAGAGGTTTAACTTCTACATCCAGAAAGCAAAGCCAACGCATCAACTCAGATGTTGCATCTGTCTCAGAGAAAGAGGCAAAAGGTGGTATATTGTTTTTTAAAATATCTTACCTGGTACTCACCATCTCAGTGAGAGATTCCCCTTGCTACATGTGGTGCATATATCCCAAATAATATCGATTCTTTCAATTTGGTGGCTGCGGAAATTATTTAGCTTGTGCCAAAGGGGTCTGTTTCCCCCCCTAAATAGATGACAAAAATGTATATTGAACAGAATACTTACCTCAAAAATTTTTTTTGTTTTGCATGCTTAAACTTGTAAATTTAACAGTATTGAAAACATCACTGCAAAATATAAAATTGAGAGTTTTAATTTTGAAAACCATCTAATTATTTATCATAACATCAATATTTCTCATTGCCTCACAGGACTTTTCGATCTGAACGTGTACTTATTTCAAATAATCTTGGTCAACCTAAAGTAGCCTGACAAGTGGTAAGAAATAGCTTGCTTTTATCCAACACCCCTGCCCAATGAAGTAAGGAAGTGTAGCTGTCAGTATGTTCAAAATGCGAAGCCAGATCAGAGAGATCAAGGCTCCCTCTGCATTGTAGTTTTAGTTGCTGGGCCAGAGAGCAAGTTATATCCTTGGACTCCTGATCCCCAACCTGTCACCCACTTTATGGATTAATCTTGCACCTACAGTTTCTGGGTGCTAAGAGAGTTTTGATTCAAGCATGAGCTATTGCGGATGTGCCCTCGGTCATCTGAACTCAACCAGGCAGAAGGAATTGAGCCCTGAGCCTATATTTACCTGAGCACACACACATAGAAAATTCATAGTTGTGTACATAGGCTGATGCTACTATTTTTTGCCAATGCTTAGCACTTCTAGCTGAAGTTGCTTTTATGGAGTTTTGTATATAGGTTCTATTCCTTCTGCAAGTAGAGCTTTTCAAACTGATTATGTAATCCCTATAGGTGGAAAGTAGGTGTTCATAGAAGTGCTTTATTTCACAGTTTTGACTATTTTGAGATTTTAGCTGCTAGTAAGCCTGTCTCCTCCCTATCCTTTGTGGTTCAGTAACTAGCAAGGAATGAATTCAGTTAAGAAAAGCGGACGATACCAATATGAACTGAGCACTGTATATACCTCCTGTTGTTGCAGATTTATTGCAGAATAAATAGCCTGGTACAATCTGAAAGGTGCTCACAGCCACAGCACCTGGTACTGAACTGTCAGAATTAGTCCTACCTTTTAAATGACAGAGTACATGTACACTGCCTTTAGAGTCAATTTATTTTTAACAGTGGGTGGTTTCATAATTCATTTGAAGAAAAATTATATACAGCTAATAACCTTTTTCTGAGACTAAGACCTTTCTTGATATTATTTGTTGGACAGGAAAGAACAAAAAAAGGACAAGCTTTATGAATGTCTATTTTACTTTATTCTTCCCTTTTGTGTTTCTTTCTCTTGGGGCATAATCCAGTAAAATGCTGAGCATCCTTGATATGTAATGTTTCCTGTGGGATTTACACCTTTCTGTTTCATGAACATTACTTACTTCGACAGAGACAGACTTTATCATCCTGCAGAATAATATGTAATTTATTGGATTTCACAAATTTAGAGGTTCGCTTGGATGCAATGTGTTTCAGTATTTCTGTACTGCAATGTATTTCTGAATGTATGAAACACTGTGTGCATTTCAGTGATACTGCTGTAAATTAACGAATCTACAGAAAATATTTAATTTTTTTTAAAAGCCAGATACAGCCTATCCATTTCTGGATCATATGAACTTTATCCCCCTAGCAAGCCTACTCAGAAGAAAGCCTTGTGTGGTAATTCCCAGATGGTGAAGAATTGTTTTTATATTTCAGTTAAGGTCTGAAATTGGGAAATTTCTCTTTCACACCTCAATTTCTGTGTAGCTTGCACTATTATGCTCAGCTGTATTATAGAGCAAGAAGCCTTTAAAATATGTAAATTTCCAGATGAATTTCTGAACAGAGAATGGTCGTACAGACTCAACACATTCCAAAAACAGAGAATGTCAAAAGACAGGAAACAGATCAAAACACTGGTTTTGACATTACTTTCAATTAAAGCTGCATCTGTGAGGTCCACATACGCTTGGTGAATTTTTAAGGAAAGAAAAGACATGAAGGAAATATTTTATACTGGATAGTGGAGGAATACCAAGTAAAAGGCAAGCACTATTTCAGTACATTAAAATCCCCTCTGGTACTGATTTCAGAAGATCACATTCACTGTCTTAATCTCAAAATTATGCTATTCTGAAAGGAAAATCTGATGTCTCAAATTTTAGAAAAAATTGGGGACAGAAAATCTTATAAATTAGGTGAAACAGAATGTTGCCTATATTCTTATTACACCTCAGAGCCTCATTATTTTTAATACTAAGTCAGTAGATTTATTAATTGATGGAGATTCTATTATTACTTTTGTAGGATATTCCATGGCAATTCCAGATTTTAAATACCTGCTTTTCCTAAAGGAAAACTGTCTGCAGAACTGTACATTTATGCGAAAAACTCCCTCAATACTGCATGCAAATGATACATTTTAGCATTCAAATAAGCATTTAGGGTTTTAAGCAAAAGTTTGCACACAAGTGTCTGACATATGTATTCCTTTACGTACAGCTAGTATGAAAGAAGCCTATCAGCTTGAGTTAAAGACTGTGAAAACAATACCAAAAGTAAGAAGAAAACAAGTCTTGTGGACAGAAAAAAGGAGAACAAAAAAGAATGTGTAAAAGTTGGTCTCGCTCAAAAAATAAGAAACTCTCAAGAGGGGAAAAAAAAAAAAGAAACAACAACAAAACCCCACAGAAACCCAACTTTTAAATTCCAGAACAAAAGCTTATTTATTTCTGTATGATTTCACTTTTTTGACACATCTTCATCCTTGAAGTGGCAGATTTTTCCATGTTGAGGTCTTTGGTGAGACATTTTTCTTGGGGTCTGCCCCGCTTGCACAAAATTCCCGTGCCCCATTGGTGCAATATACACTGTCCTTGCCAAATGAGACTAGGAGCATCAGATCATGTGAGTGGCAGGAATTATCCTGGTTGGCCATAAGATCACCTTGCCAACAAATTTGACCTGACATCTCCAACCAGAGTTGATATATGTGCACTAGTTACTCAAGCTAAACTCCTGATCAATATGTCAGATTTTAAGTGATTGCAAAGTAGACCTGGGATTATGAGGCACCTGCATTCAAAGAGACTGTGGAAAGACAAGTCTCAGACACTTGTATGTTACATGTCACGCCTGATGACATGATGAAAGGCCAACATTTTCACGTCCAGTTTAGCTGTGACCTATTAAGGAGACCAAAAATGTACAATATGCATAACAAGCAGGCTAATAACATATACACACACGGACAGACACAGGCTTCAGCTACCCAGAACACCAACACTTTTTGAAAACCACATGAACTTCCCAAACTGCACCATAAACATCCATTAACATGATAATACCCATTAATCCAGCCGAACACAACTCATTTGTCATCTTTCTGTTGCAACTCATCTGTGAGCATGTAGGAAGGGTGGGGGGGGAATTCACAGTCTTATCTGCTGAGGGATTAGCTTCACAAGAAGGACTTATTTTAAGTAAATCTGTGGCAGGAAAAAGCTCATTTGTTTCCATTTATTGAAGGACCTTTTTATTATTGTACTTTCACAATCTTGCTTAAGTCTTAAGCAAAGTAGTTACAATGGGTTAAAGAATAAAAATGTCACCTAGCATTCAAATTTTATTGTTACTGTTAACATCATAAATTTGTTATATTTTTTTGTTTTCTGTATGAACCAAGAGGTGCATTTTAGGGGGTATATTGGTCTTTGATCTGTTGGGAACTATTTCTATTTTGAAAACTGTTTCTGCATATGTTTCTATGTTACTCTGTGTTAGCCAAGAATTCTTAAGGCATCCTCTTAGCTTCAGAGGGGTTTAAAAGTATGTTACTGAAGTGGTGAATTTGGCGCTACCTATAATACCATGTAGCCTTACACAAAGAAATTTAGGAAAAGCAAAATTTTAATTACCAGCTCAATTTTGAAGGATTTTGAAGTGTTTTGGTTTTCCTTCAATTCAAGAATAACAATTTTTTGGCAAATATTTTGAAATAACACAGTATGAAACTGAAACAAAATAGAGAAGCTTTAGTATAAAGTATGAAGTTACTCATGCAGAAACAGACTGTAGTGTAAGAGCCCAAATCTTATTATTAATGAAGAGACAGAATTTTGTGAACATTATCCCAAAACATGCTATGAAGATAAGACTGGTCATCATGTGGGAAATTGATGGATCCAGTAATTTATTACTGAAATAGTAAGTCTAGATTTGTCTTTTACTCATAGTAATATAGTTAGCAGTTTTGGAGACTTGTATATTTTTCTGTGTTATGAACACTCAGAAAAACATTGCTAAGGTCTCTGTATGGCTACTCAGCTATTTTTGTAAAGATCAAACTGTAGGTACTACTGAAATGGGTCTGTGAAAAATGATGCCTGGTACAATCTTCAGAAGATATTTATTACAGAAAGACCCTCATTTATAACTTAAAACCTATGTGAAGTTAGTACCTCTTGTTGTTTGGGGAAAATAAAAAATGTATGTCTCTATGACTATTTGTTTGTTCATGTGCAAACAGTGTAACTAAATTGATGTAAAAAGATCTGGTCAGTCTCTAACATTTTACCACTAAAAATTATATATAGGATTTTTTTTGTTTGCTTTCTTTTTTGATTTTGAGTGAGAGTAGTACAGAAGCAATAGGAACAAACTAAAATAAACCCAAAATTTCTAATTATTATGTTTTCAGCAATTTCATTTAATATTTTGATTCAGCCTCCCCTTCATGATAACTTAAAATATGACACTGAATTTGTCTAATCAATAAATGCACCAAATTATCCACACCAAACCTTATGTGTTCCAAATCAGAAAGTAAAATAACCAAGGCATTACTTTTGTATTAATGATTTTGTATGTAGTAGGAAAATCAACTGAGGAGAGCAGGTTAGCTTTTAAGAATGATCCTTTTAGTGATTAGAAGTTCTAAGGTGAATATTATTAATAAGGGAATGATGTGAGGGAGAAAAGGCTCATTTGTTTTAGCATCAAATCTCCAATATCTGCCTTTCTCCCATACACTTATAAACACCCATTTTCACCTATGTGATTGCATTTTGTAATCAACAGCCATCTAATTCTTCAAAACCAGAAAATTCTTTAAAACCGGAAAGATTTCTCTAATTATGGGCCTGAATTCACTGTGTAAGTAATTTTCAGATCTATGCAGTGAATATGAATGCAAATAAAATCTCACTTTTATACAAAATTATTTCAATGATACATTTACATTGTATTCATACATGAATGCAGTCCCTGCTTAGTTTCAGTGTATTACATGTATTTGTAATGGAATTGTTCCCATTTCAGTACTTGTGAACAATACCTTTTTTATCTTTCATATGAGAATAGACATTATGAGTCCATTAATAGGCAAGATTTGTCCATACAATACTCTGGGGAATACTCATGTAAATTTGCATACTTTTCCTAGATATGTATGTGAACTTGAAAGATCAGACTCTTAGGCATAGAGGATGTATCATTTGAGACAGACAGACAAACCGATCTTTCATCCCTCTCAGACCTGCTACTACATATGTGGCAAACTGCATTCACTGTTTCTTTTTAACATGACAATCCTAAATTACCAGACTTCTAAAGGTTATTCAACATTAGTAGTTATCATAAAGATTTTGTCCTTCTTCAATCAAATAAATACAAATTTGCTTAAGAATTTAGGCACCTACAGAAAACTGTCTCTTTTTCAGGAGAGCTGAGCAGAAAGAAGGATGGAATAATGAACACTAATTGTGAGACATGGCAATGTCTTTGAAAAGAAGCACTTCTCTTTGGGAAAAAAAAAAAAAACAACCAACCAAAACCAAAAGCAAAAGCAAAAACAAAACAAAAAACCACCCAACTCTTTTATTTAGAATTTTTAAATTAGATAAAATTAATCCAAGTCAGTGAACTAATGCTTAACTACAAAAGCCTACATTGCCTGAACATTTTTCACTCAAATGCTTACTGTATAGGATTCTTAGAAAGTATCCTGGAAAACACACTCAAGCATCATGCGTAAAAGTGCTAGAACTTCCATTTTCATTTTTTTTCTTTGAGCTCCTGCCTCGTTTCCTCCTGTCTCTTTACTCCTCTTTTGGCTGCTCTCAATTTTAGGCAGTCAGTCTTTCCATTCTGTGTATGACATTTGTTGTAACTGTACCTTGGTCCCTGAACAGTGCTCTTAAAACACTATTGTAGCAGAAATAATGAGTGGTGTGGTCACACTACAGGTGAACAATGCTAAAACAATAGTGCGTTATTAGTGTTCACATGTAAGAATGAATAGAAAAATACACAGTAAGGAAACAAATGATGCTTTAGGTTACCAGGACAGGTACTCAGGTAAGCCCTCAGCTTACACTTTAACTCTGCCAAATAAATGAGGCAAGAGATGGCCAAGTGCTAGAGACAGGTTCACATTCCCAGTGCTCAACATTGGATCGCTCTTTGGCCAACCGCATGGACACACTTCCATTGTTTTGTACTTGGCGGTGGGGCTCTTCTGTGCCTCAGGTGGCTCTCTCAGTGCTAAGAAATACAATTATTCTGTATGTCTGTTTTTTTCTGGGTTCACAGTAACTGGAAATAATGTGAGGGTTGTTTTGCAGCCCACCAATGGTGTTCTCATTTCATCCAAGTGAATAAATATGTTGCAATGTAGCTATACCAGAATGATGGTTTTGTTGGGATTATGCTAGATTAAATTATTCAAGAACTATTTGAGAAGACCTGATGCCTATGAAGAACTTATAACTGCTTGAGAAGATCCTGCCTTTCTGTATTACTGACATGTGACACAGTTATTTTAGTTACAAGCTATCTTTTACGACAACCTGCCGTATTTCAGAAAGAAAACGTGCTTTAAATTCATTAAGAGTCCCATAATAGAGAAGATATAAGTATGTGCGGAAAGCTATGGACACCAAGGAGAAAAATAAAAGCAAGTACGAATATCTGTAGATGGTTTGTGGTGAAGTTTGAAAGTGATAGTAGAAAGGAGCAGGCACAAATCTTATTATTTATTAATTGGATTTGTGCCTACATCTGTTGCACATGTATTTGAAAATACCTGCCTTTGTGACAGGTAGATCATTTCTTCTTGATACTTTTACATTAAGAAACTGATTTATAATCTCCTTAAGATTTGTATTTCTGTGCATTCGATAAATTGTTTTGAATGTCTGTGAGTCACATATATATATATCTCATTGCCTGGTTTTTCAGAATTCCCAGCTATGTTATTTACCGTAGTGTATTGACTGTGCAGGGCAACCCAGAGTTTTCTTTCTTGGTTCAAAGAATTCTTACCAAAAACACATACATGCTGGGGTGATGCAGTAGACAATGTGGAGGGTTGTACACAAATCGCTAGGATAGGCCGAGTAAGGGAAAGGAAATGAAATCTGCTTAATTGCTTAATTGATTGAGAAGAAACCTGTCATAAAGCATTTGTGGATACTAAAATCTGGTGTCTGATTAAGATCAGTTTTGTACCTGAAAGAAATGGAGTCAATGCCTTGGATGCCTAAAAATTTTAACATGGATAAGAGGTCTGCTATCTATGGCCAATTTAAAGCAGATACAAAAGTACACTCTATGTTTAAAAGAATGAGAGAGACATAAACAGTGGTTAATACGGAGAAAAGGAGAGTAACAGAAAAAGTAATTTCACAAGCTCTTTATTGGAATGAAGAAAAACAACTCTGCTACATGAGATAAAATAGTTTATTTTGTGCAGATTTAGTATTCTGTTTATTTTTAAAATGAACCAACCATAGGCATTTACCTTAGGAACACAAAAGTTGCTTATTTCTGTTCTGTAGAGTTTAACAGAACTATGGACTGATGGTTTCAAAAGGCATCAGTCACACTTCCATGGCATTTGCTGATATAAATATAAAAGCTTCATTTTAAAGGATAAATAAAGCAACACTATTATCTAAACAGGCTAAAATTTAACATCCTTGTGGTTTGTGGAAATTTTTGATGTGCCTGCTGGCTTTTCAATAAAAATCAATTATGCCTTAAATGCGAGCGGTAGTCAACATACTACAGACTATAAATTCAATTTCATACTCAGAAATATGGATTAGCTGAACTTGATGCCCTTCCATTGATTTCAGAAAGCAAAAGCTGATAAGGTAAATAATAGTAAGAAGCTCTCTGACACTCCACATCAAGTTCCGGATTTCCATATTATTTTTGTAAGAACTTTCCAGCCACCACAATATCCTCCTTGTGAAATATGTATGATGAATAGATATTATATGGATTGTTGATTCATCTCGATTTACAAAATGTATATTTGGCTTTTATAATGCAAGGTGAGAACTGGATAGGAAATGAATATACTTACTTCTTTTAGCAGCATGCAAGGTATATATCATCCAGGGTGAATAAAGCTGGTGAGTAATTACAGAGCAGTCTGATTAAGCCCATGTTCTCTAGACTGCAAACTTTTCTAAATGATGTTTCTAGACATAAGGTAAGCCAGAGGAAACCAGTCCCTCAAACATACAAAAAAATGTAAAGTTGCTGTAAATTTAAAATGAAAACATGTCTCTGCTCTGAGCAGAACATCTAAGACTAACATGAATTACAGAAAACGTACTGTAGTTTGAGGAGGAGAGAGGAAATAATGTTAGAACTGGGAAATATGGGATGGAAGCTAGTTCATGAGCTAAAACTTTGGATTATTTATCAGAAATATCCAGTCATATCTGCAAAATTTTTCTTCCCTTCCTGAAATTACAGAACAATTGATCTGTAAGGCTTGTGTTCTTTGGCTTTCAAAAAGGGCTCATTCTCCTTTTCAAAAAAAATCTGATTCATTCAGGTTAAATCCAAAAGGCAGTTTAAGTAGACTTAGCCCACAAGGACTTGTTCTTACCTTCATTCAAAGGCTTGTCATTACTTTGACTCTAACTTACGAACACTGTTTTCTTTTGTCACACGTCTAGCATGTTGAAAGAGACACTGTCAACTTATACAGGCCTTTTTCAAGGAAAGCTGAATCCCAAGGAACATCTGTGATAGACATGTGGATACTAAAATCTTTTTGAAAAACCCGAACCACTGCTAAGGACCTACTGACACAAATAATGCTTACAGCATTGAAGAACCATCAACATTTAAAATCTCTGTGCTGTGCAATTGAAAAGGAGTTTAAAATGCTGAAGTCCTGTAATTTCAGGAGCTCCCAACACATAATTTGCACATTTGAGCTCACTTCCACTGGTAGCTTCTGCCCTAACCTGTCCCCAGAACTGTGTTGAATCAAATAGTCCTCTGTTCTGATGGTTCATTACAGCAATCAGTGCCATCTCCTGCTTTTATACCTCATGGGTAAAGCACCTAATTGAGATATAGAAGACCCAAATGTTATTTCCACCTCTCCTGTTGGCTCTGACATTGGCTTCCAGAACAGTACCACACCCCACCATGCTGAGATGTCTCAGTTTATGAAAGCCCCAGCCATTTCAGCTGCTTTATCCTCTTGTCATCCTTTGTAATGTGCTGGGCTTGTACTGCCTCTGAGCTGGACAGGGAAACTAAATTGATGGAATCATACTGAGCCAAATGAGAAGATCTCATGCCAAGGGTGTGCTCAGAGCCATCACACCTCTCCTTTCCCCTGCAAAAGATTTCGGATGTGCCATGCCGCAGCGTGTGAGGAGCCACATCTGGAAGACAAGCAGCAAATATGCCAACTGCAGGCAGTGGGATGGCAGCTGAGAAACAAAGCCCACCAAGTGAATCTCATACTTAATGGGCGAGAGACACAGGGGCACCTGCTGAAGTTGTTCATAGTGCTTGGTGCACTGGCTCCCCAATATTCTCTTACTTAATTCTAATTCTAGTTCTAATACTAATTTAATTCCTTCTTTAAATTCCTCAGCAGAACTTATTTCCAGCACAGGCCTCTGTGGATTCTGCCTTTTTATATTAACTGAATGAGCTAATTTATACACCAAACTACTTTAGAAATGATTGAAAGAAACTTACATTGTGCGTATCTAACAGAAGCATATCAACTTGTATTGTTATAGATCATTTGCTTTCCAATAATTTCCCATCTTTCCCTCTGGTCAGTCTTAATGCAAGTCCCCATCTTAAAAGTCACAGCATGCAGCAATTCTGCAACAGAACCAATTGAAACTTGATTTTCAGGTGTTCTGCTTTGGAGGGCTTATTCTGTAAAAGAATTTATTCAACATTTATACCCCTGCTACAACACAAGCTTTTAATTTTCATTTAAACAGAGGTATAATAACATACAGTTCTTGCACTGTAACTGCTGCAAATCACATCGTAAATACGCAATTGTGTTAAATCCTGATTAATGAAATTTCTTTGTAAGTAAGTTAGACATTCCATGTTAGATTTATATAACAATGACAAATAAATCTAATAAAACCAAAAAAAGCTCCTAATATTTCCGTATATTGTTCTGGTGTAACTAAAGTATATACAGGAAAAATATACAGCATTGTTTATGCAAATATAATTTTTGTAGATACACTCAGAAAACTGCAAACACTCATAAACATCTCTCTCTTTGGGGAAAGAGAAAAGTGCCATTTAACAGGTGTTAGCATGTAAATGACATCTCATTAGTGACTTCCTTTTGTAGCTCAGAGACAAATAAAACCTTCATTTAAAAGCATTAGTGTTGCTCCTAAGGGTTTCTGGTATCATAATGTTTTGGTTTATGAGGATATTTAGCCTTTTCTAACATTCCCACTTATTTCTACAGAATAAACCAGCCTCTGTCTTTAAAGTTAAAACTGAGAATAAAACCAGGGGTGGAAGATGACTGTACAGCTATTCATACCTTTGTCCCTTGCAAGTAAGTTGTAGGAAATTATCATCAGCTTTTACACAAGAGAAAAAGAGCAGCTCATCTTCATTCCGGACACCAACTGGATCCTAATTTGCCTCTGCAAGGTGTGAAAACCTCTATATGTTTCTTATGTGTAGCTTTTTACAAAAAAGTTTCTCTCTATCATGCTTTCCCCCAAAAAAACCCACCCCTTACAAAACAGTTTTGGAGAAGTGTTAAATTACTTCAAGTGTTACTAGAATATTAATTCAGTCCTTCTGTATTAGGTGATTTATACATACCACTTTTCATTTTGATATGGGAAAAAAAAAGAAAAAAAGAAGAAATCAAGCACAAGCACTTGTGTGGTAGCAACTTGCACTTGGCTTTCTAAAAAGAAATAGTATATTCAAATAAATAAATAGTTCAGTCAAATACTATATTAACAATGTGGGTGAACCTTTGGCAATGAGACTGTCAAATTCAAGTACCATGCTGATCAACAAGGTGTTTTTGCACCAAAGCTGTAAGGAGGTGGTAGAAAGTAAATGGTGTCATTCAGCAGGCATAGGAAGAAGCATGAGAATCCTCTGAGCTGATCGTCAAGGTCCATTTCTAACCAGTCAGAACCACAAGAAGATGTATGGTCTTTCTGTCCAACCCAGGACATGGCTGGAAGTCTGATCCTCTCCCTGTGTCTGAGGCTGCTGAATAGGTTACTGCAATGTTTGTTGCCCAGGAATGGCTGAAACTAAAAACAATACTCCCCTTGAGTATGTAAACTGATTTATGAAAAGGGGTAGGAATGAAAACCAACAGTGAAATGGTACAAAACACCCACCTAATTATTATTACTACTATTATTTTACCATTTTTCAGTTTTTCCATTTTTCACATCACTGAGTAGTTAGGCTTATTTATTTACCAGGGGTTGTTGGCTTAACCACTGGCTTGTGTTACCTACCACTCCAATGATTACCCATTCAGGATATTTTTCTGAAGATCTCAAAGATCATGGATGAAAATGTGTACTTTCCCACATTCTAAATTAGCAGTAAGCACTTAAGATAAAGCCTGAGGCATTATCTAAAAAGCTTGAGGAAAATATATGCATAAGTGCAAAGATAGGAAATAACAGTGAAGATGGTAAAATAATAGTAATAATAATAATTATGTGGGTGTTTTATACCATTTCACTGTTGGTTTTCATTCCTATCCCATTTCATAAATCAGTTTACATACTCAAGGGGAATATTGTTTTTAGTTTCAACCATTCCTGGGCAAAGAACATTGCAGCGAAGAGACTTGGGTCAGAGGGGAAGATATTCAATGCTTTACAATGGAAAAGGAATATAAAAACTGTGTGAAAAGACATGCAAGAAACTGATTCTTAGTGGATGGGAACAGATTACACTTGCAGAAAATTCTGAATGCTACAGAGAATATAAATAAGGAACTTTATTTACACTTGTTCAAAACAAAACAATGAATGGGACATTTGATGGCTCCGAAAAGCAAAAATTAACACAATGATTCTTCAAATACATCTACTTTTTGAAGTAGCATAATTTGCACCTGTAGAACTCGTTATCACACAATATCATTGTATCTTAAAGTAATGCCTTTTTAAGAATATTGTTGAGCACTCATATCTGTAATGAAAATAGCATTACAGAGAGCCTAATGGTCTACAAGTCTGTTCATACAGCTTATGCATCAAGGTAGTCACATTTAGTGAATTTTTAAAAACATATTTTTTATTTCAAAATTCTAGATTAAAACAGTCAATCTCAGTTACTCAATTCATAAATTATTCAGTGAGTTTGCCAAATATCAAAAAATTGGAAAAAAGGTGTCAGTTTAAAAAAAAAATTAAAAACTTAACAGAACCAACTCCCCTTTTAAAAAGTTTTGGTTCAAATTCGTCTTTCATAACACTCAATATATATTACCATCCCAAAAAAAAAGAAAAATCCTTACATTTAACCATAATTTTCCCATTTCTTTTTTTTTAATAAACAAACCAGCTCATAAAATATGAAGTGTTTCAGTTAGAGCTTTCCAAAGTATTAACATTTAATAAACACAGTTATCTTCTGAAAGCCATAAAAACTGCCATTTAGAATTTAGCTAAATCCCCTAGTCAGATCCAATGGGAATATTTTCTTCAGGAATCTTTTGACATCCATCTCATTTTTTAATCAATGTGGTTGTACAGAACATGCTACAGCTTGATAGAGCACAATAAAGTATTAGCTAGTGAGAAAGAATTCACTGGATATCAATCAATAATAAATTAGAACACACATTTTCTGAATAAGTGCACAATAATTGTTTGACCAATTCATTCCATATCAGTTTATTACTCAGCCAGTGTATCATCTACAATTAATCTGGAGATAGCAGTGGGTAAAAGGACAATGGAAAAATATTAACTGGGAGTAGGAATTTAGAGTCTCAGACACAGTTCTGAGAAAATATTTGAGTGAAGAATATTTAACTGTAAAGATAAATAATGAAAACTTTAAAAAAAAAAAAAACAAACCCCACAGGCCAAAGAAAAACAAAAAAACCAAAAAAAAAATAAAACAAACAACCCAGCCTATCTCCTAGGTCCAAAAATATGGTACTGTGATGTTTTGTGATTTGCTTACAGGGTCCATTTTTCCAACAGCAGTTTGGTTTGCCCCAGAAGAAAGAAGCAGCAGTTCATGCAGCGAGAGAGGGAGGTGCAGTGCACAAAGCTCCAGCATGATGTAAGGGTTTCTGCATTTTAATCTCTGTTCTCTTGTAATCTCCCTCTGTGGTTCAAGTCAAACCACTTACTCCTTTTCTGCCACTGTTTCAATTTCAATGCAATTTACTTATTTCCCAGGAGAAATGGAATGCTCGTTTGTTATATGTAAAGCTGACTATAAAGCAAATACAACCCTCCAACACCCACTCCCTATTACTTTGGGAAATGTGTTTTAAAATATTGGCAACTGTGTGGGGGGAAAAAAAGGACAAAAACCTTTGGGTTCTGCAGGTTATCCTGCTACATTAAGGATTATAGAGGTTTGCTGAAAAAAGCTCTCTCTCCTCTTAATGAACGTTTAGTAACTTTCCCCATCATCCTACACCAGGACTGCTGATACCTTTGTGATTGCCAAAGGAAGAGATCTGTGACTGATAGCCACATCTCTTGTCATCCCTTGTAGTCACCCAGACATCCTCTTGGATGTCACTGACTTCAGTTAGCCTTCAGGTGACACCTTCAGCACCTGTGACAAAGTGCCCCAGGTCAGGTACTGTCAGGCCTCTCTTCTGCCTTTTGCCTAAGGTAAGAAGTTTGTTTCTCTTGTCCTGAGGACCAGACTGTAGTAAATATTCCTGCAAACAGCCTTAAAATCCAAAAGGGCCTTCAATAAATCAATATTTATTTGAAAAACAAGAAAATACTACTGCAAAATCAAAGCTAAACCGTTCAAAAACACCTACCCCAGATTCCCCAGTGGCAGAGATAGGTCCAAACAATTGAAGTCACTGAAAGAAAATCGGAAAATATGATGTTTGGATTTCCAGAGTCCTGCCTCTCTCTCAGACTGTCAAAGTCCTTGTATGACCCTCAGTACTTGGATGCCTCTGAGTCACCCAGTGTCATTGCACCCGATGTCTTGAAGCTGGATAGATATCTGTCAATTATACTCTTCAGGCTACTTTGATGTGGCCAAGTATGACCTTACTCATTACCATACCAGGCATGAAAACATCTTTGTATTGACAATAAGATCTGTTCATGCCATATGCAGCCTTCTTTCTTCAGCCTGGCTTATACCATGTCATGCAGCTCAGTTTAACATTATATTTGCAGTTTCTGTAATTGGTATGGTACTTTGTTGTAATTGCTGCTTTATTCCTGCATCAGAACTAAGTGGTATGTCTTTCTCTGGTCTTAGAATGAATTAAAATGCTTATACCAACTTCTCAAATATGAAGAATATCCATCTTCAAATGCAGTTATTTAATGCTAGGTAGATTTTTATTGACATGGCACAGCATGTTACCTGAAGCTATGTCAATCAGAAATGTGGAGGGATCATATTTCATAACAATTCTCAATGAAATACTTCTATAACAAATGTAATACTGCCACTATCCAAAATTAAAATTACTTAAATTACAACAAAGACAGTCTTCCCCTCATGCAATACCTTTGCAGGCAAGGTCTCTCCATACATGCACCCCTCCTCCCCTCACAGCCCCTGAGTAGTGTATTCGTTAAAGGAGACTTGGTATTCATGGGAAGCTGGTTATTTTAGTGTCATCTTATTTCTGAGACACTAAGCAGAGCCTATATGGAGACTGGTTCTCCAACACAGCAGCTTGTTAAGGGGAGTTGAGTGACATCCCAGCATACATCTAGCTTCCTACTGAGTCTCCAACATCTGTTACTGCCTAACTGCCTGAAATACGTGGTGCTTTCTAAGAAAAAAAGTAAGGTTTGTTTTTGTTTTTACACATATGCTCAGCTGAAAAGTGTGTGAGCTGATCCCTATCACATCCTTGGACATCTATGTCATTTGCTCACATACTGAAGGATATAGACTGATTTAGCATAAGATTTGCTATGCTAGCATTTTCTTAAAGACACAGGAAAAGGTAAATAAAGCCAGAAAGAAGTCTATATAGACTGTGAGCATTATTATATAGGCAGAAACTATGTTGAGTTCACCAAAAATTTGGATGTTTTTTCAAATAAACTTAGTGATGGAAGCTTAACACAGCTGTAGTGGGTGATAAATCTTGAGGGCAGATCCTAATTCTGGAAATGGGCACAAAGTTTAGGCTGAAATCCAAGCATACTGCATTAAACCTAAATATTTTAAGTCTGGTATATATCAGACAGCTAATTTGTTGGATCAAGTCATCATCGCTATAAAAACCCTATACTGCCAACTTCAAGTTCAGAATTTAGCAGGGAAATGTCTGGCTCCTGTTCAAAAATACGGTGCAGAAGTGCCTGTGCTCCCAGAATCAGTCCCTAGTGCACAACCACCTTCAGGTAGAAGCAGCCAGACGGGAATGAACAGTGCTCTGCATGGCAAGTACTGGAAACATTCCAGATGAATGACGGGTAGGAAACAGCAGTAAAATTTAAGCATTAAATGCCACTAAAACATATATAATGTCAAAACTTATTGAATCAAAACTAACTCCTTTACATAAAATTCAAGGTCAGCTTAATAAGTAAAATCTGCTAACCTGCAAAAATGGGGTTTAGATGATTTCAGAGAGAAAAAAACCCAGCAAATTTCACAGTGCATTCCAATAGACAAATAATTTTGGAAGTTTGCTTAGGAATAGTTCCAGCACTAAGAATAAAATCCAGCAAAAGCCAGAGTAAAGCAGCACAGGGTACTGAAGGCAGCTGCCTAATCATAGTGTGGCTGATCTAAACAACAGAAGATCTAGCAGGTGAATCTTAATGGTGTTACATGAACAAAGCTCAGAAAACACCAGGTTCTGTATTATTTTATCAAATGATATAGATACATTTAAGTAACTACAACATATTTTTATGTGTATTTTATATAGTTACTTGGAAAAATCACCGAACATCACTACCAAAGCAAAGACAGTAGTCTTTGCTCAGTCCATTCCATTACTTCCTAGGGGCACATAATAAACTTAACCAGTAACATTCAAAATGTAACAGATTTTATTGAGGTAAAGGGTTGTTGTCCGGGGTTCAGCTGTAGCAGTCATTTCTCTCCTTCTTAGTACCTGGTGCAGTGCTGTGTTTTTGACTTTCAGCCTGGGAACAATAGTGATAACACACCAATGTTTTCAGTTGTTGCTAAGTAATGTTTACTCCGATCAATGACTTTTAGTCTCATGCTCTGCCAGCAAGGAGGGACACAAGAAGCCTGGAGGAAGCAGAGACAGGACACCTGACCCAAACTGGCCAAAGGGGTATTCCATACCACAGCACGTCATGCCCAGTATAGAAACTGGGGGGAGTTACCCGGAAGGCCCAGATCGCTGCTCGGGTCAGGCTGGGTATCGGTCAGTGGGTGGTGAGCGGTTGCGTCCTCTCCCCTTGTTATTTCTCTTATCATTATTATTGGTAGTAGCAGTAGTAGTTTTGTATTATACCTTAGTTACTGGACTGCTCTTATCTCAACCTGTGGGGTTTATATTCTTTTGATTCTCCTCCCCATCTCTATGGGAGTGGGGAGGAGGAAGAAGGGGAGGAGTGAGTGAGCAGCTGCTTGGTTCTGAGTTACTGGCTGGGTTTAAACCATGACAAGGGTGCTCAAAGAGGAGTTTGATTCTGATAGCAGTATGATGCCAGTACAATTTTGAACGAAAATATTGCTCAGAAGGAGGCATTCCTTAGTGGCAAACTGAGTCACCAACAGCAAGTCCCTTCTGGATTCAGTACTTTTTTAGTATTTTAATTGGTATCTCGTGTCAATCCATGTATCTGGGGCTTATCTTAAAAAAATGCATCAATTATGGCTTTACATACATCAGTGACAGTCTGTCCCGACAGTGTGCTGCTCCCTGGCAAGGCAGGTAGCAAAGTCAAGGACAAAGGTTGTGAGAGAAGTAAAGCATAGCCAAGGGAAAAAGTAGAACTACAAAGGAAATGTAACATTAATACTGTAAGAAAAAGATGTCGAAATTGGAGAAGAGGCAAAAAAAAACGCAAACAAAAAGCTAATGCAGTAAGTCAGCTAATGGTATGCAAAGTGATTTGTCCCATTTACAACTCCAGGTATCTCTGTTTATTGATATGGCTAGTTACGAAAATAGATCAAATTACACTGAAATTGACTGATGAGAAAACAGACACTCAGAAAAACTATTTGTTTCCTTCAGCTGTCCCATAGGTGATATTCCAAATATTCCCACAAAGCTATGAACAAATGAAAAGAAACAGCAAAAATAACCTAAGAAATATAAAATTCAGAAAACTCCAAAGCTTCCATGATACAGCTGGAATATACCTTTTCACTGTTTATAATAGCAAATAAAACAAATACAAGACCTGAGTAGTTTTAAAATCTATGCTCAAAGTATACTCAGCTTTTCTTTGTTTTCCAGAAGAGCTACGTTATCTAAAGTGGTCCGGTAAACAAGCCTCTCAGAATTAATGAGAAGGATTAATACATATTGTTATGACTCAAAGCATTTTATGATTAAAAAAGAGCCCATTTAACCATAAGGATTCAAATTCAGCTGCAGCAGTAGCAGGCAATATTCCCATTGGTTTAAGGGAGACTGAATTCCGTATTCATTTCTTATACCTTAATAACACTGTGGGCCTGAAAATGACAGTGCTTCTTTGTGTTTAACCAAAACAAATGTCTTAAAGGCCATCATTCATCTTTAACCCTCAACAGAGTGCTGTTTCATCATTTTCTCCTACAAGGTGTATCTCTTAATTCAAATGTATGCAATAAAAAGCATTCCCAAAGTATATCATATCTAGTTAACCACATTAAGTATTCCCTAAATGGAAAGGTCATTGATATTGGATGGATTTCTCAATTGAAACAGAAAACTGTATCTCAGAGGAAATTTTATAGATGACATTCATATGTCTTAATTCTGAATTGTATAACACAGAGTACTTTTTGATAGATATATTAAACAGCATAATAAGGAAAAACACAAATAGAAAATTAAAAATGAGTCTCCCTCTTCATTTGTTTCATCTCTCATTCTAGGTTTTGCTCGTTCAGTCAAAAAAAAAAATAAAAAATGTATTAGGTGATCTGTGATAGCATTTCAAGTATGTACATGCAAATGTCTTGATATATGCTGCACACTATCTATTAAAAAAAAAGTAACTAAAACATGCCAAACCAAATAATTAAACCCTGGCAGTTGGCTGAAATGAAAAAGACTTGGACTTCTTGCACTATTGTACACAACACGGTATTCAAAAATTTCATGAAGTAGCAAGGTAGCTTCCAAATTACCCATTTTTCCTTCCAAGAGGTAAAGATTTATTTCAGGGAATATGAAACTGAAAACATTTTCTCCTGAGAAGTATCAGACCCCACTTAAGGCAGCTATCATAAAAATACTTTTTCCTGTCATGTCATGATTTCTTATCTCAAATGCCTTCAAAGTGCTAGACCTGCCTCATGTGTTCCACCTCCATAGCTCTTATATCTGCTTAACATTATAGGGGGAGCCTTAAGGACAGGCTTTGGTGGCCTTTAGCTATCCTAAGAAGGGAGGATTAAACAAAAGCACAGAGGAGTGCTTGCTTTAAAAGCATTCCAGCCTGCTCCTGGGAACAAAGCCCTGGATGAGGCAGGGTGAGGAAAAGGCTATGGAAATGCAGAAATCTGAAATTACTTGTGATTTCAGAAATCTCAAGAAATGCTACCACCACCACTAGAGATATACCACCACCACTGAGGTGGTGATTAATGACCTTGTTGTTACTTTTGAGAGTATGAAATAACATGCAATTGGTTTTCTCCTTTATTCTTATGAATACAGGAGAAATTATGCAAATAGAAAATAGAAGAAGGTGGTCTAGGGGGAAGTTGGAGGAGTGATCTGTGGCACCTTCTCTTACATCCAAGCCCAAAATCATCTGGGGCAGCATCCCTTGCCTTGCGTGTCTCCTTCCTGTGGTACCTTCCCTCTGAACAAGTTTTAAACAAACTGTTCAAACAATCCTGACTAGGGAGGGATCGTTTGACAGCTCTCAGACTACCTACAGTGCTAGGAGGTGGCAAGGAAACTGCTGGTGGTAGGAAGGGTAGGAAGAGGTAATTAAAGAGTTTTTAATTCAAAGTACTGTCAATATTGTAATGGCGATGCTGGACAGCTTCAGCAAGGGCTTGAATAGCCTTTCCTTCATGCTTTTTGGAAAGACTGATCTGGCTAAAATTAATGATGTGTTTGTGAAAAAACAGATTGCCAACAATAATTTTAAAAAGAAAAGAGCTTTCAGAAATTTGAGTCATGTTTAATCCTAAAACTCTCTTTTAGGTATGATTGTAACATCTGTTTGAGAAAACTACAAGAAAGTATGCACTGGGTAAATGGTGGGTTTGTGTTTCAGATGAAAAGGGAGAGTTTATGCACAGTTTAGCATTCATCTTAGACCCTAATAACAAACTTTGTTCGGCAATATCTTTTCCCTCCCTCTGTTTAAACAAAGAAGGCAAGAGAATATCACAGTGGTCCTTAAAATGTACAAATCATTTCTTCTTCTGAGTTTGTTTTGCATCTCCATTGATTCTGCTGATGAGAATTCTGCTGTTGCTGCAGAATCACACAAGGGTACCTTACCCTACACAAGGGTAGCCAGCAACAGCTTCCTCTGAGCAAGACCTTTCCTGCTTCACCTTTCAGGTCATGCTGCCTGACTGATATTTAAATTTTTTTAAATGGCTTAACATGCACTTCTGAGTCCTAATCTTTAGACAAACTCTTGGTTCACCTTCTAGCCCTAGATTCCTCCAAGATCAGCCTCACATAAATATTGTTACTCACAGCTACTCAGATCAGCAGAGACCTATTCCATTCAGCCCTTTTTTCCCCTTCCCTTTTTCTAAAAAAGGGCAAACTGTTTTAGATCAACAACCATCTGTGAGCCTGTCTTTTAGGCCATCAAACTCTTCCATCCATTACCAAGAGCCTTCCTCACCTCCACTGCATGACAGCGCAATAAAGATGACATACTAATTCAATGACTTGTAATTTCAGCTAAACAAAGACAAGTGCTGCAGCTTCTCCTTTTGTGTTTTGGTGCCATATCAGTGAAGCCAGCTATGCAAACATAGCACTGGGAGGGGTTTATGACAGCAGTTGAATGGGGAGAATAGCTTGGTGTTTCTTTTTTATGGGTTTTGGCTCCATGATATTTGGCTCAGTGCTGCTGGCCATTGCCATTGTGTCTGGATTCTATGTCAGCAGCAGCTAATTGTTCCAATAATGTTTATCATAGGGATCCACCAGGGAGCTGTATATGTGGAGATAAGCTACAGGGCAATGATACTCACTATCTTACTGATCTCTATACACAGTGTTTTTGCTTCATGCCAAAAAGCTCTTTAGGTTTCCAGTCTAAGAAAGAAAGAAAAAAAAAAAAAAAAAAGGAAAAAATAACAGCTTAATTATTGTGCCAACAATAGTGTCTAAGGGGATGTAATCAGGTTCCTCTGATAATCTTAGCAACACATTAAAGTCATGCGCAAAACCAGTAATTGAAGCAGTTGGTTCTTTCTACCACCTGCTGTTGAAGTCACAGGTTAATCTAAATGAGGTCCCCTTCCTATGAAGTAGGATGCAGGGCACTTTTTAAACCATGAAAACGTCTTATGCAGGCTTTGCAAAATAATAAAGAAACAGTTCATTAAATGAAAAGTATTAAGTATCCAGTGCTTGCTCAACATTTCATGCAGCTATCGGGTGCCATATCCAAGTGGAAAAACCATTCTAATGTTTAAATCCCAATGCACACTTCAGTTTGCTTGCGGAAGTAGACAAAAGGAGTTTGTTAGGCAAATGTCCCCAAATAACTAGACATTAGGGAGTCAGAGTAACAGGTTCTAGGAAAGTGACTGGTTTTTAAGGCTTGTTTTTGAACCTGAGGAATAATACAAAAACAAATGTCTAAGTGCACAATTACACTCTTCTATGTAGATACTGGTAGATAATTTAAATTCTTAATTCTCTTACAATTTTTTCACATTACTTCAAGGACTACAAAATAAATAGTTGAAGGTTTCAGCTGTGAACTGCACAATTTACAATGCTTTAGTACTGGATTTTGTTCTAAAACCCAAATATGGGACAAAAGCAATAAAATGACATTGTCATTGTGGGTAAGAACCACTATCATTACAAACATTCTTAGTACCTTTTACCATAATAAATGATTTAGAATTAAAGGCTCAATGCAGTGGCTGTATTACGAGCTAACTATTATTCTTACTGGCCCTGCAAAGTTGCCCCCAGATCTCTGCCACACATATTATTAATCTGCTTAAGTATTAGGTGCATAAACTCAGCAGAGTTAATAAAATGCTATAGCTTCATCTCCAAAGTACAGAAATCCCTCCCTTATGGAAAAGTCCTGAAGGATTTAATAAGGATACCACCAGTTATTTCCTATAGAAATTACTCTGAAATAATTTACATAATTTGAGAAAATGATATACTTCCTACAGGCTTTTGAACCATCCTAAGGGATTCTGTAGCAAAGATAGCACGCTTTCTGAAATTCTATTGGATATTATAATATTCTACTATATTCAGGAGAAATCTTCCATAAAAAGCTGTTGAACTCTTTCTCTGAAATTGAACTGATCATGTGCCTAAAAACAGCAGGGTTTTGAGTATTTTCTCCCTTTTGTTTCTTCTCATTCACAGTGAGTATATATGTATTATCAGGTAAAGCTGCACAGTAGGAGTGGATGTGCAGAGCCAAAAAACTGAGGCTGAGGGTCTAGCATTCACATTGTACACATTTTCGGGTGGTGATTAAAATGGATTCCATTGGAAGGAATTGTTTCTGTAAGAAATCAGCGAATGTTAAGCCAGAATACGACACATTAGAAAAATTTCAAAGATGAAGTAAGAAATGAGTTTTCAAATACAACTACCATCTACCACAATGACTGAATATATAGCAAAAAAATGCAGCAATGAAGTTCAGAGAAATGCGGTTAAAAATGGAAATCCTTATGCATAAAACCCAGGCAAAATGTCATAAGAAGTGAATAAAGCACTCTTGTATTTGTTGGCTCTTCCAGGACTATTCTGACAAGAACAATACAGCTACGGCTAGAAAAAGTGTGTCTGTTTAACAGTGACAGAAGATTTTAAAAAGAAAATCAAAACCAAGCAACCAAAAAATCAATCAATCAATCAATCAATCAACCCCAACAAAACAAAAACCAAACCCAACCAATATAACTTTAAGGTAAACTTCTGAGTGTTTATCAAGAAGCTGACTTTTGCCAACTTTCTTAGAAATTTTGGCACACCCCAACTTTCCTTGTGTTACAAGAAAATCTAAACACATACTCAGACATTCTGTATCCTTCGAAAATAAACAGAAAGCAGAATTTACCACAGACTGACAGTTAATATGGAAGATGATGATCACTTGAGTTGTGCAGCCTGTGTGGACTTTTGAGGTTCCCTTGCTGTACAGCCCAAATGATATATTTTCATCTTTCACATTTATCTTGCTTTCCGTTCTAGAAAGCAAGGCCTGATTCTGCCATCATTAGTCACACTGAGTAGGACCTGACTCTGCAAGTAATACCTATTGATTTCAGTATTAATTCTTATTAAATGCTGTTCATACAGGAGAAAAGACGTCACTAAGGAGAACTTAGAAGGATTCATGTACTGTTTCATCTTATTTGTAGCCCTCTTTCTTTCCTCTTCATTTTAGTGTTTGTGCATTCTCCCATGTCTCTTATTACTTCAACTCTCCTGTTTTTGTCTTTTTAGACCTTTTCAGATCTTCCTTGATACTCTCTCCCTTCCTGTCCCTCTCTTTCACTCCTCTATGCATCTCAAACTCCATCACTTACATTTCCAGTTGTCAGCAAAGAGAGAAGACAGAATGGGTCCCAGGCTTTTTGTTATCAGTTGCCAAACTGCACAAAAACATTGCTGGAGGTCTGTCTGTACTTGCCAAGTTCCCAATATCCCCCATCCCTACTTGAAATGGGCTGTGAAGGGCAAAAGTAAGTGTAGGAGTTTCGGAGATTTCCAAAAATAACATTCCCAAATCTACCTCTGGATGGAGGAGCAAGACTTGCCTTATTACTCACCCTGCCTCCCTGTTTCCATACTCAACACAGGGTTAACTCCTGTGACCTTGCTTTCTTATCACATATAGGAATATGAAAATTGAAAATAAACACAAATGCAACCTTCCAAACAAAAATGCTCATTCATGTTTACTCAGGGAATGGTGAGAGAACGCATTCTGTTTGATGGCTTAGTCAAGTTATAGCAGTACAGGAATGGATATATGACAGCCTTATTCTCCTGCTTTTACTGTTCCATTATAAGTGAGTATAGATTAAATCCAAAAATAAAACAAAAAATATTGTAAAAGGGTGGGAGATTACCAAAGATTCATCATATTCAGACTGCACCAAAGAGGATCTATGTGATGTATTTCAGAAATCTGTCCTCTAGGACCCCACCGCTTCATTCTGTGCATTTTATGCACTGTGCAGTGGTTTCTAAAAGAAGCAGCAACCTGGTTTTGGAGTGCAATTCAGATTCCATCTCGTCCATATTCTTGACTGCTGAGTTAACTCTTTTAAGATCTACTACCATTAGGAATAATTCAAAATATATTGGCATCTCCTATTTTTTTCTACTTGTCCTGAGTTCACTCTTCTCCTTTGGGAGATGAATGTTTGAAACTTCACTTTTCCATTTCACTGCTCTGGTAGCTCTCTACAACGTTCGCAAGGCTAGGATGGTGTATTTGCAGCTTTTGAATGAACTACAATTGCTTATACCATCTTCAGAATATCAGTCTTCAGGACTTCTCCTATTTACTAGTTTATTCCTAAAATAAACTTTGCTTTTAAGCACCAGATGGCTTTTCCACAGCAAGATGGCTCAGGGTACTACCCATGTTTATTCCATGCTCTCAGAGAAATTTTTGTTTAGATTCTGTGTAAAATAGGTGACAGATTCTATTGAAAACATGGTTTTAAATTCCTCCTGTTTAACACTTTACTGTAATTTGGTATGTAAAAACTACCAAACTTCAAAATGCCAAATACAGATACTATTTATTAAATAAACTAAAAGTGCGCCCTTACCTGTGGGCAAAATGAATGAAATACATGCTCAATTTAGAACAAAAGAAAAAAAGTCATGTGTAACCACTGGGCAAATTATTTTTGTAAG
Organism: Nestor notabilis; assembly: GCF_000696875.1. Classification (NCBI taxonomy): domain Eukaryota; kingdom Metazoa; phylum Chordata; class Aves; order Psittaciformes; family Psittacidae; genus Nestor; species Nestor notabilis. The sequence goes on along the minus strand of NW_009927899.1, from coordinate 16,645 downwards.
GGGAAAAGAAAACACAACAAACGCTAGTAAGTCTTTATATTAGATTCTAGAAGTGCATCTTCCTGAAGAAATAAATGGTAGGTTTTTAAAACAAATAATTTGTGAGCATTTTTAAGGAGTTTTTTAAAGTGAACAACGAACATTAAAGGAAAGAGCAGCTGTTGGCCCCTACTACTCTGTGAACCAAAGAACCTTACAATCCACTTAAGCATGATTATGACAGTAATTGTAGAGGAAATAAAGGAGAGGGAGCCTTAAAAGCAGTCCCAAAAGTGCCTGAGAAATTTGAGTAAAATATTTTTAAAGCCCTTAAAGAATCCTTACGTATACCTGTTTAAGAAATGGCTGTTTCCCATTCTATTTTCTCCACCATTAACACATATCCCAGCTAAGCTCTGATGCCAACGTTGTTTTTGTTAAAATGACAATGTGTGAAGCAAGGAGTATACAACCTGGATTTCAGAGCTCAGAGCTGGTAGTAGTTCTGGAAGTTGGAGAAAGAGAGAAAGCGTTTTGTTTGGTTTTTATATTAGTTAAGTTCTATCCAGAATCTACAGTGAAAAAAAGATAGCAAAAGTATAGCTGTTAGTTGTTTAAATTTTAAGTCTGTGGCCACACCATTTATCTTACAACAGATACAGCTGTTAGCTAGAATGTTTTTGAAAACCACAATACATGTGCTTATTGTCACAGCAACAAAGGTCTCACCATACCTTTTTCATTAAATCTTTTTCATTGTTAATGTTTGATTGAATTCCCTAAGGTATTAGTACCTCTGAAGTGAGTATTGACAATTTTTTTAAACTACATTGAAGATGTTTATCTGCAAAGTCTTTCCTTGTAATTGGCTATGTAACTAAAATATATATGCCAGAAGTTTCACACACTTGCCCAATATGTTAAAAAAATTAAACATTGTATTTAAACATATTGTAGGTCCAACCTGCATCAAAACAAAAATTCCTTGTGAACTTCAGAACAAAAATGTAGATAAATAGTTCTACTTCCTGACAAATTAATTTAAACTGATTTTAAATAGTCAAGTTGTTACCTCAGACAAATATGGACAACTATTACAACAAAAATTGATCAAGAAGCCAGCAAGCTTCATAGCCTCCAGCTCTATGCTCAAAGTAACTAACATGCTAGTCAAAAACGATTATCTTATTTCCTGACTTTCCATTACTAAGAGGTGTAATATTATTTGTGTTCATCAGAAAGGTCAAGGGAGCAATCACCGATGAAACAATAACTCCTTACACATTGTTAAGAAATGGTAAATGCTTGAAGCAGTTGCCGTTAAGCTAAGCAAAGTGTTGTTCAAATTTTGTCACTTGACCAGATTTTGTCACTAACCATGTCAGAACCTAGTTATTAGAACATATCTGCAGTCAAGTAGTCATTTCTCATGTGTTCATCACTGGTAAATAAGTTGCCTGTAAGTTCATTGCTTACCAAGTAAGAGATTGCTTGGGATTTTCCAACACTATTTTCGTTACACAGCTTTTTACATGTATTCAAATGTGTAATGTTTTCACAGCAGACTTCTGGCTTTTTTTGAGAACATTAACAGCAGCTCTTTAACTAGTCATGAATACTATTATTGACACAATGTGAAGTTGAAACAAACGTTAATCCTGAAAACTCCACTTGCAGAAGTAATTAATAAATGCATGTATTTTATGATTGGAAAACTCAGTAATCTTTCAGAGAATTCTTTGTCAAGAAACCTCTGAGAAGTCAATTTTACTATCATCTACAATTTGCAAATTACTATTATTTTTCTCTTCTAATCACAATTCATACCTAGGAAAACTGTAGGTACTATTGCAAATACATATTTATCTGTCAAAAAGTATTCTGGGGTGAAGCATATTTCACTTTAAAAATGCATAGAATAAAATTCCTACTCATCCTAACAGCACTGAAATTTTAAACTACAGGAATATTCTCTGATTTCTCACAATATGGATCTACCTCCAGAATTACACCTAGGAATTACACATAGTTACAGAAAACATTAGGCTTCCATCCATCACAGAATTTTCTAGGATCATTTTTTTTCTTTTCTGATAACCTTTTACTAAAACAAACAGCAAAGTGAGAAAATAATAAATACTGGAAAAAGTCCAGTGTAGAAAGGTAACTACTTGATGTCTAGTACAGGTCAGCATCATGTGCATAAAATAGCTTTAAAGTTGCCACAGACGTGGGTTTCAGCAGACCTAACCCTCCTACCTGCTCTAATTTATTCCAACTGCAAATGGTCCCCCAGGTTATTAGCTCAAGATAGTTGTCGTCTTAGTGTTACGACAGACTGAGGTGTAAATGACAGCTCAATCAGCTTTATATTAGAGCCGTCTTCTCTTAACAAGAGAAGCCAGACTACAATCTGGACATCGTGACCAGATTGTAGTGAAAGAGGGATTTACATATCACCTCGTGTTATGTATCCACCCTGTTCAGTTTAAGTTAGGTGACTTAAATCCATTGGTTCTTCCTATGAGGAAGTGAGAAAAGAGAGCTGCTACTTAGACCTTTAACATTTGCAGAAAATGCAAATGTCTACATTAACTCCTGTTTATAGTCATCTGGAAGAAATGGGAGCCATAGAATTATTTTGTAGAAATTATAAATAAAATCTTCAATGCAATATCTAATTCAAATTAGAAAAAATGGGAGAATTGCAGCATTTTACAAATTTCTGCTGCTCCATTTTGGTAAAATCGTGCTAGCACGGAAGAAAAGAGATACGAATTATTTTTTTCAGTATAAGCAATTCCTATTAATTTCTGTGGGAGCTGCATGAATCAAGGGTAACAGACCACCACTAAGATGTATGAAGCTGAAAAGCTGTTGACTTTCAGAAATCAGTAAAACTAGGCTGGCTGAAAGACAAGTTAATATATTTTTAATTAGATCTCCATTTGCTCAAGATAAAGATTGTAATCTCAGTGTGAAATGTATCTCAAAATATCAAGCCAAACGTGTGGTCTGAGAAAGCTATTTCTTAATGTGCTAAGCATCTACACCTGGACTAAGGGATCTGACTAAACAAGAAATCTTTGCAAGATTGATTACCTAGATGGTATGATATGTGGACACTGTGTGCCTATTTAGATCTATGTGATGTCTAACATGAAAATAACATAAACAGTAATAACTATAAATAGTCTAAAATACCTTGCAAAGCAGAACTGCTTGCTATGGGTTAAGAGAAAAATCCTTTGCTGAATAATTTTAAACATTAGATAAATTAACAAGACCATTAAATCTTAGTTGTTGCTAATAAGCGTTCCAAAGCATGTTATTCACACAAATGCAGCTTGATATGTTGTGGTTTTAAGCAAGTAGAAAATAAGGAACTATTGGCCCTAGTTCAGCAAAACTGTCAAAAGCCAGTGATGAGTCAAAGGCAACTCTTTCTCACTCTGAAGACTGAAACACCTCCTCTTTGAGACGTGTTAGGAACAGCAGGCTATCTGCAAAAGTCACATTGTCACGGTGAGAACAGAAACCTGGTGATATGTGATATCCATATATTTTCATCCCCTAAAGAGGCTAGAAAATCCATCTGATCTACCTAGAATGCATCTGGAAACGGGAAGACAGATCTCTAGTTCCTGTGGGACCACATCCCTGTCTCATGGAGCAAGCCAAGAGAAGGTTGACCTGTTTCAGCGTCTGCAGACAAGCGAGTGCACTCTTCACAGTGACTCAGGAGTGGCCTAAAAAATAAAAGAGAATATCTTTTTATGCCTTACCTCTTGGAAGAATTCTCTGCACACAGACAGGGTGGACCAGAACCGAACTCCTCACTAGCTAGTTGGGTTCCCAGAAGCTGAATGGCTGTGTGATATTACACAACTGGCAAAATAAAACTGATGCAGATTCTTGGATAGCTGGCTGTAAGGCAAGGAAGTAATGATTTATAGTGTTCATGCTTCTCATTTTAGCTTGGATTTTTCATGAATTTTAAAACTGTCATTGGCTTCATTTGGCATTTGCTCTTTTCTCACTACATACACTCTACCACATACATAATTTAGAATTCCGCAACCACAATTTAAGTTAAAAAAAAAAAAAAGATATTCATTTTCTTTAAAGCCTTAAAACAAAGCTTTGTTCTGGGTTTTTAAAAATCTAAACAAAGAAGAAAGGAAGTGTTTAAAGAAAAAGAGCAGTATGAATCAAACTATACAAAGGAAAATACATTCTCTCCTCTTTTTCAGTACACACCTTGTTTTAAATAGGTGCAACCAGAAAATCTGTTATCAAAATTTTGGGAGAATGAAAGGCAAACCCAGGCAGTCTGCTTGTATTTTGTGTCAGCTGAAAACTAAACCTCTAGTCTTATGCTTGAACCTTGGTATACTGAAAACAGATAAGTCCACAGAAAAACTGTAGTAATTCATCTACCTCCAAATATGACGTAAAAACCCAGAAATATGCTCGTACTCATACTACAGTGAAGTTCCCTAGAGCTAGGTGTTTTGGATAAGCTCCTCAGACTTAAATTTATTCAGCTTTTGTAGCAATACGATTTCAGCTTCTGTTGTCCATTAAGCATGGCAGGGATATTGAGTCACAGGCGACATTGTAAGATGGGGTTCAGGGGCAGGAAGTAGGAGATGGTCTACTGGCTACTGAAACAGCTACCAGGTTTCTCACTTGCCTACATAGCAGAAGGCTCTAAGAAATCCCTCTTGCACATGCTAAAAAAGATACTCACATGCCGAGCTTATTGGATTTAAAGGAGAAAAGGTTTTACTCCCTGAACACTGGGGGCAAAAGACCAAAGTAGTGGAATTGTGTCTGTAGGTTACAGAGGAAGTCTATTTTATCAGAAGAATATATTTAAAAGTCTGACCTTTATGAGGAGGAATACAGGCCTGGCACTGACAAATTATTATGAGTAGTAGCAGTCCAGACATCATTATTAGATGGCACTGTGAAGCACACCTTGAAAGATTCAGTCCTTCGCACTGTCAGTCTATTCTCCAGTAGTGTAGTTCAGCCTGGAATGCATGTAAATATGATTGATCACATTTCTGAGTCCCAGAACCCTCATTATTATCATTGACTTATAGCACCAGATATGCAGAATTTGCATCTCCAATGAATATTTGGGATACCATGTGGTGAGCCTTGGGCAGAATGATCAAAAGCTGGAGGTATTTTTCACACAATTTCTACATCCCTGTGATGGATTTTTCTGGCATTTTCATGTGAGATTTGGAGACATTTTTCTGACTAGACGACAGGACCATGTATTTAAGGATTCTGCCCAAAAGTGACAGTTGGCAATCTACTTGTAACAAACATCCCACTGGTTTGGGCAAGAAATTAAAAATACTTTTCCAGTAATAGTGCTAGTTTGAGAGAAATTGAGATAACCCAATGAGAAGAAATCAAGATGGAAATAGTAAAGATTGCTCTTCAGATGACCTTTTCTAAATAGTATATAAGATTTCTCCCATTAAATTAACATATTTACATAAATATCAAGCTTTCATACTGAGCAATAATCAGTTATCTTCCTCTGAAGCAAACAAAAGAAGTTATTAAAAATACATCAACAGTTTGGGGGAAACAGCAAGGATCAGCTTCCTCTTTCAGTATACTGGAGCCTCTTACTTGCCTATACAGTGTAGAACAGAGTCTGAGCATGGAATCCAGCGACCCCAGAAGGCAAGGTCTGCATGAAGAAATTTGCAGTGCAGTTCTCTACCCACACTGAATCTACTTATTTATTCTGAGTAAATAGAAAACAATTTTAAAAAATGGTACTTTCTGCACTAAAATGTACTTCCAAACATGTTTCAAGGTTTTATGCTTGGTTATGACTAATATGATTAAACATCTAGTACAATAATTAGATTAGACTCACTTAACAGCCTCACTTAAATTCAAAGTCCTTCCTCTGTCCAGAGAGTATAAAAAATGATGTACTGAGTTGTCTGCAAAATTTCCTGATTATTGATCCTCTTAGTAACTATATGAGAGAATAGTTACTGTAAGATCAAGATAAAAGTCCAAAAAGCTGTTCCCTTTCGCTTGCCGCTATAAAAGTATCTTTTTGTCTACAAAGCTTCAGACAGCCACTGGGGCCAAGCCAGGATTCCTGTAGTGAAACAATTGACTTGGCATCATGTTGACACATATAAACAACAGTCTGTCAACAGGCCTCACATTAGTGACAGAACATTTTTGGCAAAACAGTAGCATCCTTCTGGGCACTATGGCAATAACAGCCAGTAGCATCCATTCATGCCTTCACTCTACAGCACAATATTAATTAAAAGATTATAGCAGTGACACTTATCCAAGAAGCTAAAAACCCACAGAAATCTCCACGCAGAAGAGTAGAATCTTTATTGAATGAAAACATGCCTTTAGCTGCTTTTTCATACAGTAATTTTAGACTTACTTACACACTGTATGTAACCTCTGTCAGTTCACAATTAGCGGATAAATGTAACTGCTTGCTTGCAAATGGCTATATGAAGTGTATATACACACACATATGCCATCAACTTACGTAAATCAACTTCTTTCTAGCCTGAATAATAAAAAGTACAAAACAAATAGCATCGTTTATGAAAATAAGCAGTTATGGGCTTTTTTTTTTTTTTTTATAATGAGGGCCGAAATGAAAAGAAAATTGCTGGTTTAAATTTTTTTTATATTTTACCTTTTTATGCTCTCTTTAACACCTGAAAATATATGTAAGGGAGTTTGTATATATACAAAATATACATCAATTATTTAAAAGAAGGTGTAAAAGTATTTAAGCTAGTGAATGTTTTTACCATAGCTGCTCCAATTTTTCACATTTTTCTAAGTCCGTAAAATATGACTTATATTTATTTATAATCCCTTAGAGTCAATGGACCAAAATTAGGGGTAATGTATAGAAGGGAACTTGGAAGGGTGGAGAAACATCAATTACCTGATGGCAACTGGGTAGAAGTCTAAATAGTAAGAAAATGTAAAATGCAGAGGAAAGTGGATGACATCCAAGAATCCCAGAAGCAGCATAACATCAGTCTGGAAGCTGTAAAGGCAAATTAGTATGGTAGTTTGTCTGGGCTAATTATCCTTACTGAGATACCTCACACGGCATTGCAAAGAAATCCTCTGAACTTATGTGGCAAGAGGCATTAAGTACATGGGATTCATAGGCCCAGCATAGGAACCTAAAGAAACATAGCAGGGGATAAAGGTCAGGGGAGACTTTCAGAGGTTATATAATCCCTCTGACAGTGTTTTATGCCTAAACCATCCTAGACAGATTCTTGTCCTTCCCTAAGCATTCAGAGGTACAGATTCCGTAACTTACCCATTTTAGTTCAGTCCCTAAAAACTTTTTGAGTAATATCTCATTTCTCACCCTAGTTCCATGGAAGAGTGGACTTGACTTTTTCAATGCACTGATTTATTAAGTATCTGAAGGATACTCTAGTCTTCCTCAGGCTAAATCAAACCAGTTCTTCTAATCTCATGGGATTCACAGCAACAAATATGTGAATGTAAGGACACCTATTGCCAGCAGCAGCTAGAGTTGAGCTCTCTCTGAGATGTGATCCCTCTCCGAGATGTGATCCCTCTCCTTTTGCAAGGCTGGATGACACTTTTAGCTTTTCCAGTGAGTTAAACATATACATTCTCCCCTCTGGAAGGAGGAAATAGTTGATTTTCTTTTTTAAAACAGCTGGTGATAAACTTACAGTCAGAACGTACACTTCGAAGTGTGTCCCAATTGTCAGACTACAGGTTACAAAGGGTCTCTAAAGCAAAAGAAAGAGAAACAAACAAGAGTATGTGATGCTTCACACAGGAGCATTCATTTATAAAAGCCATCATCTGATTCAGTTTCTGCGTGGAGGGATTTTTATGAATTGCATCCTCTTTTTTTTTTTTTTAGTAAGTAAAATGCAGCATCTGAAAAAGAGCATTCTCTTGCAGGTCACATTCTCATCACTGAGCTTCGTGTGCTCTCTTTGTCCCTTCTTGTGCAGCCTTTGCATTTGGAGCTGCCTAGCAGCCTTGTTTCTAGAAAGGTGGTAGAGGGTGTGATAACCAAGCCCGGTCTCAGCTTGGTACGTGAGTGCACTTCTGAAAGGAGCTTGTTGTGACAGGGTTTCAATCTCTGGTCAAAAGGTGGCTGAGCATATCTATCGCATTTTCGGGTGCAAGTCTTCTAACTACAGAAATATTTTGTTGGTTATTTTTCTGAATCTGTGTCATCCAGACTGAGGACTTAATTTTTACCAATAATGGGAGGAACACAGCCAGACACTTCTTTGAAGCTCTCAATTAAGAGTCATAAAACTAACTGGTTTTGACCAGATTCTTCATCTCTTCCATGTGCAGACTCTTACTGAATTCATTACATACATGCCAAGAATGCCTGATGAAATCTAAAATAACACTTATTTGAAAGAGAATGCTCTTTTGTGTATGGGAGACAAGATCTACGTACAGATCAGCACAAACAACCTCATTACAGCACCTGGGACAGTACAAATTTCAGGTTAGATTTCATTTTTAGCCAGCATGCTGCATCATAACACACTTCTATGTGTTCAAATCGAAGCAAAGGAAATATTTATTAACTTAATGAGGGATCGTAAGACTTGCCTCTGTAGCCGCTTTTAAGGAGTTTAAAACAAAGAATGAATACTTAGGCAAAAATAGCAAAACTATTAATGTACAAGGAATAATTACATCCTTCTCAAATTTAAACAGTTAAGATGATATTAATTGAAATCTAGATTTTTTTTTACCCTGCAGGAAACTACAGGATTTTTGGAGCTCTGATTTCAAACTGAGATTTTGAAATCCCAATATTTTGACTTTAAAATGTCAAAATCAAATATGTATCTTTTTTTTTGATCAAGAGAAAAAGTTTTGCATTACTGCATTAAAATGTTTCATTTCAATGCATTTAACCAGTCTAAAAAGCTTTGCTTCCAGTAAATTCACATTTGGACAATTTTTTTTAATTGATACTGGTTGCCTATAGTTATTACTGAGTCTCTTATTTTCCATACTGAGTACACAGACTGCACTTTGCTTTGACAGCTTAAGTTACATGGTGTCCCTAAATTTGCCTAGCTCAAAAAAAAAATATGTATTTTTCTATCAGTAATGTAGTCAGCTGGAGATATCATAAAAGTAACAGAGGTCTGGCCCAGAGCTGCCCTATCACAATGGATTATCATGGGAAAGCACTGATTAAGCGCTAGTCAACAAATTGGAACTTTACTTTTTAGGGTCTGACCTTTGACCTAAAATGAGATATCTTGATTTTTCAATTAGAAAATTCAGTTGGGAAGAAGTGCTACAAAACAAAACTAAAAAAGAAAACCACACGACTTTGTAGAAAATTTATTTCCATGGAAAAGAAGTGCTCAGGCAGCTGTGTTTCAGAATTAGTTGAGTATTGGAGTCTTGCAATAGTTCATTCTTCTATCCGATAGGGAAGGGAAAGGATGGGAATGGAAACACTAATTAGCAAAACATACTAAGATTTTTCATAGATACATATCTAAAGGATAGGTGTCTAGTCCTCTCTAAAATTCAGCTGCTGGGCTTTCACAGCATAGTGTAGTGCTCTCAAGGTCTGTAAATTTATTCGCACAATAAGAGAAAGAAAAAACTTGAGTAGCTTGAGTTTAGGCAGGTATTTTCTGGGCTTACAACTGTTACAAATAGAATGCTGGTTTTTGGTTTTTGGTTGTATTTCTTGTTGGTTTTGTTTTGTTTTGGGCTTTTTGGGTAGTTTGTTTTATCCAGTTCCCTCTAAAAAACAAAAGAATACAAACATGCTTTTTTGCTATAGGGTTTCAAGTTTACTCTCCTGTTTCTGGGTCTCAAAGGAAAACGTCACAAGAAAGAAATTAAAATGACTCTTCAGGGGCTCAGAAAGCATGAAATAAAAGACTTCAAATGATGAAATGTGTAGAGTGATTTGTGGTGGTTTGTGAAAGTTGTATTGAACATTAACTAGCAGAGAGATACTGTAGCATTCAGTCTTGATTCCCTCCCTCCCAGCTTTTCTCTCTCCCATTGTTCAAATGTCATAAGCTTTTTACATTTCAGCTGAGTTTCTTCTGACATTGAACAGAAGGGAGAAGGCTGAGAGAACAACTTCTAAGCCTATCATTTTTCTATCATCTCACTGTCCCCACATTATACATGGATGGTTCTTATCCATGATAAGTTAGAAATACAGCTCTGAATTCTGAATCTTAAATTTACTCAATGCATACCACTGTTGGGAATGTCTAACAAAGTTGTTCTTTGTATTTTTCTTTAGGTATTAGATACTCAACGCTTGTTGATTTAACTAGGGCGTATACATGCCTACATCCAAAGCAAAATTAGCCAGTGAGAATAGACTGAATGTGGCTACTTTTCTTCTCATTTCATTATACTAAAGGAAAAATAAATGCAATGACAATTTTGTGAACAATCAATCCGAAATTCCCTTGCTCAGCATCCCTATAAAAGCATTGTAGATAGGGTCCAGCTGACTAACAAACACTTGCTTACAACCTAACCTGAGAAAATCTAGAGTTGTTATTCAAATTAGAAAAATTTTTTTATCAGGATTCAGGTTTTCAATCACAAATGTTCAGAGATTCAGAGACAAATTTTCATAGCAGCAGGCATAACAGCATAGCACATATGTAACTTTGGGACATACTATGCACATGATTCAGCATATTTCTTGTTTGTTCTGTGATATCCAAAAGACACCATCTACAGTTCTCAAAAATTACTTTCAAATGTCTTAAAAAGCTGTCAGCTAGTACCTTCCACCAAGCAACCTTCCAACTTTTGCTCAAAACTTAGAAAGTTCTGGCAAGCTCTGTCACGTAACCTTGAGTTTTAGACTGTACTGGGTGTTTGTAAAATCTAAAATACTAAGACGAAAGCTTGTCATACTGCATTTTCTGACAAACAAACAATGCCATATTAGCATACTTTAAAAACCCATGAATAATAGCTCAGAAAAGCATTTGTAAAGATTTCAGTGGAAGCTACTGGATTAAAAAACAAAACAAAACAAAATTAATGTGATTTATTCATAAAGTACAATTAGAGACACTTTTTCTGGAAATAAACTACATCACTGTCTTGGAGTTTGTCACATTCTTACTGTCTTTAAAGTGGCCATGAAGTAAGCCCAGTGTGCACTAATTCTTTAAAATCAGCTTTACTTATCAACATCTTAGCCAGTCCTGACCTCTGTAAAATTTCTCCTATATTTCAAGAGTGCACCACTTGAAGTGTTTAAAAATTAGTTTAAAAAATGTCCTAAGAAGTACTTACTACATTATCTAAAATGAGTGACTTTCAGACTCCTGCATGCCTTTGATAGGGACTTGAGTCAGGGAAGATATCTAGCAGAGACACATAGGCCTTGACTTCCAAAATCTTCTCTCATTAAACTCATTTTAGGTATCTATAAATGGAATACCTTTTGCCCTGTGGTTATGACTCTAAAAATATATGGTTCTCCTCGGGTTCAGTTCAGTATATGTAATCATTTATTTATTGGGAAAACTTTGCTTATGTAAAAAAACCAAAAATCTACCTAAACAAAAAGTGGTCTGCCAAGTTTTTGCAGTCCACTGTGTAGCAAAAAGTTAAATGATGCCATAGAGTGAAATTTGTCTGAAATAAAGGGTGAGGTACTTGATGGGACACACAAGACAAAACTGAATCTCTCTGCAGATTGAGTTTTGATAAGTACTTCCATTAATTTTAAGGGAAACAGAAATATGCTGCTCTCATCCTATTCCACAGTCTTTTTGACAAAACAATAGTTCAGAAGTTTTTAGTGTCAAAGATTTCATCAAGATGTTCTTTGGTTTTTTTTTTAGTTAATTTGGAATGGCTGCTGCATCTCCAGGAAGTTGCATTTCAGAAATGTGTGCCTCTTTCAAAGTGTGCTAGGGTTGCTGAATGAGCAGAATAGCACTTCTGGTGGGTTCAGTCAGTCATAGCCTGGGCAATATGACTGCTTTGCTGCTTTGGAGGTCGCCTGCACCCACTGCCAAGCACCACAGAGCAATCAAAAAAATAAGTTGTGTTTTCAATCATAAAACTGACAGCCATGAACTTTTCAGTTTTGTGGTACATTTTGTTATTGAATTTTAAGCTGGAAAGCAAAATGTTTGGTAGAAATTAGCATAGTATTCATAGTAGATACTATTTTGTTGGGAAAAAAAAATGTTTAAAAATATTGTTTAAATAAAAATCAAATGGGTATCATGTGCAAATATTTGTAAAAAAAAATAAAATTAACAATGGCTTCAATTTCTGAAGAAATTCCAGAAATCACAAATACAGATTCATCTAGGAGTTTTTAGTTCAAAGTGTATGATATTTTTTTCAATAATGGTGTCAATTGTAAGTGTTAATGCAACAAAGTCCTTATAAGATTAAGTTAATCTGTATTTAGTGCATATCAGTGCAAGTATTCTTTTAAGGTTCCACAAGAAACACTGAGTTCTTTATAGTTCCCCACACTACTGTCCATAACTGTGCTCAATCTGCCTTTGAATTTTCTTGTAAACTTCATTTAGAAAGATCTATTTGAAAAACTAGAAAGTATCCTGAAATCTGTTTATTTTGAAGGAACACTAGGGAGAAGCAGAACTCCCTTGCTTTTAATGTTCATATAACACATACAGCATGCTAAATGCGTATGCACGATACTAATAAATAACAACTATTATTTCATCAACAGTGTCTTTAAATGAGGATGAGAAAGGACTACACAAACAGTGGCTTAGGCTGGGGTTTTTAGAAACACCCAAGGCATGTAGGCAGCAAATTCCCATTCAAATTTAGCAGAAGATGGGACTCTGACTCCCCTGAGCTCTACTAAAAATCTCCCCTCCCCCTTGATTCGCAAATGCAGTTGCTCCATTAGTTTGATTTTGATTAATTAACAGTGCTTTTAGGGTTTCCTTGAATGAATTTATCAAATGTTACCAAACTGAAATACATCAGTTATTTCCTCTTTTAAGCATAAAGGAGCTCAGCGGTATTTCAAAGTGTTTGTAAATGGTGGCTTAATAGCTCCTAATGCATCATGGCCCAGTTTTTACAAGTTGATTATGAATGCTTATGCAGTTTAGAAAATCACATGGCAGCCCTTACAACTATGGCTCATATTAATTGAATAGGTAAATTACACTCTTTATAGCAGAGTAATACATATGACAATAAAATGCTAACAATTTACCTCTCAACGGCTGGGCCAATGTGACAACCTGTTCTGTGGCTGGGAACAAGTACAGGCAATGACACGGTGTTGAGGAATGCTCTCTAGTATAACTTGATAGCTGTATGTCAGCACAGACTGTCTCTGATGGACAGCTGTGGCTTGTCAAGACATGTCATAGGGTTACTGGTTAGGAAGAAAAAAGGGTACGTGTATACTATCCTTTAGTAATGGTGAAAATCTGATGCATAAGTATATTGAAACCAAAGCATGAAAGAATGGAAGGCTGCAACTTTACTAACAAATGCCTAAGTAGGTATTAACCAAAATTCACCCTGCTCCTCAAGTGGCCCCAACAAAACCAAAATGGGGTTCTGGGGGGGTGAGGGGGCAAGGATCATGCTGATTAGGATGGATTCCCACTACACCATATAATTTAACGTACTTTTCAGGTTTACACTGGTTAACTGGTTACACTACATACTAGTAATAGGAAAACTTGAGCGTTGCCTAACAAGAACCCAGCAGTTCTGGATGGAATACAAACATACCCAAAATATTCTAGTGAAAGGTGTCCCTGCCCATGGCAACGGATTGGAATTAGATGATCTTTAAAGTCCGTTCCAAGCCAAACCATTCTATGAGTCTATAATACGCAGTTAAATGCAAGAGTTAGAACAGTAAATGCAGATCATATGATCAGTATTCCAAATTCTACATTTTATTTTCTAATAACCAAGTTATTAGAACAAGTTATTAGAACATATCTTGATTTTAATTCACTAATAAAAAATTCTGCCAGGAAAGGTTTCCTGTGGAATAAAATTGCTATGTCTTCTGCCTGACATGCAATCTGGTGTTAAGATCATGTTGCAACAGAATATCTGTGTGGCAAAGATGGATCAGTCATAGGTCTGAGACCCTTAGGTATTCTCAACAGTTAAACGATGACCTGTGCTGGAATTCCTACCACCACCTAGTCAAAAGACTTCAGCTGGAGCTTCTGATCATTCTGGAATTGCACTCTTATTGCTTGTCAAGGACATGCAATCCATTGGGGTACTTCCTACTTTTCATCTGAACTTGCACTGAGTCATATTAACAAGCTTTTTGTCCACCAGTGAGGTAATAATACTATTGTGTTGGGTAACACTAACATCAAGTAAATAGAAAAGTACATTTCCTTTATCTTAGTTCATTTCCTGGGCTGCAGATAAATTAATATATGTAACTGTTCAAAACAAATAACTTTCAGTCAGACTGGTACATTTTTCAATATCTTTGTTTCAATATTTCATTATGTTGTATGAACACCTGACACACCCATTAAACAAAATGTTATTAACAGAAGCAAAAATTGGGAACACATCACTTCCTTTTATTAATTGTTTCTACAGTACTATTGGGGTAAGCAGTGTTCAGAAACAGAAAAAAAAAATCAATCTGTGCCCATATGTATATAGCCAACAAAGAGATTAAAACATTCCACAGGATTTCTGCTTTGTGGTTTTTTCACTGAAGAAAAGTAAAAATTACTTTTTCCCATTCTGTTCTTGGAATGGAGTCACAACAGGAGTATAAAGATTTGACATGTATATACAAAAAATCCTATTGAGAATATAGTAAGAAAATGAGTAAGCAGAAAGGAATTACTCAGCTGGAATATGACAGTTCACTGTGGCCAGTGTTTTTAACTCTCTGCAAAAATACCACGAGGTGTTTGATATTCAGATATGTTTGCAGTTTACATAGCTTTCAGCAAAGTGTCTCTAATGACCCAAATTTTTAAACATGATGCTCAGAAATTAGCTTAGATGTGACTCAAAAGACAGACTGACTCTGAAGCATTGACTTAAATAAATGACTGAAATACTGCTTGACTAGGTTTCAGGATATAAGATGTGTTTGTGCATGCGTCTGTGCTTATACGTATGTGTACAAACACCTAATGAAGCATGAAACTTATATAAACATCTGTGGAAATATGTTTCCTGAGTCCAATACTTTCCTGTAGCCTCAACCCTGTATGGAATGGAAGAGGATGGAGATCACTCAGTATATGAAAAATCAAAGGAGCCTGTTTCTTTTCTGTGAAAGCCCTAAAGCTCTGTGGCCTGTGCCTAACCCATCCAGGGTGAAAGAGCTGCATAGGAGGCAGCCTCCTTTCTCTCCTTCCCTCCCAGCCAAGCACCTCCAGTCCTTGTCCTGCAAACCTGGGAGCAAAGTTCTTGTCTGCTGCTGCAAATCATTCACATCATTTATGATACCATTTTGATATTATTCAGTATGCTCTGCAGCCTACACTAGTAAAGTTGTTTGAGAAACATTTTTAATTTCTCAAGACACTAAGATTTTTTAAATAGCATTGTAAGTAAATTCTGGTTTGCGAATCAAGAAATATCTGTATTTTGATGAAGGTACAGTCACTTTTCTCATTGCTTCTCAGCAGACACTCTGAGAAAAGTGTTTAATGCTATATTAAGGGAAAACTCAAATGATGTTTTAAGAGGTGTTTTACAGATATCTGTTTTTCAGGCATGTGATATCACTACTAAGTAGAAGTGCTAAAACAGTCAAATCTCTGAAATGATCTTCCAGCACAAATCTTCTACATTTTCAATGCATTAGAACAATGTAAATTCTCAGAACCTGATACGTTGTACATCTTAAACTCTGTAAAATCACTTCTTTCATAGTCAGATCAGATGGCTTCATGGTATTCCAATCTAGAGAAAAATATAGTGAATCTGAAACAAATACTGCTGTCTGGTCAAGGACTTATTTATTCTATCTATCCAATTACTGAAAGTGGAAACACTAGAGTTATTTTTGTGGGATATGATTGGGACGTTCTTAAACATAAAAAGCTCAAGGGAGTTCGGATAGGACACACTTTGATTTTGAAGGAGGAAAAATGGATTTGCTGTAACTAATTTGAAAAAAGCAAAAATTCTAACAACTTGTAGAATGAATTTGCATGCTTCATCTAAAATGTCGTATCAGCTTTACAGAGTAAAGCATCCTACCTTAATGTTTTTCAGATGACTTCAAAATAACTGTTTGATTCTAAAAACTGAATACTTTAACTAATTTGATTGAAAAACTATTCCATTTTGCATTCCTGGTTGATTTCTGTTCTTTTTCAATTATTCTGTTCTATTTGTTTTCTCTTTATAGCTTAGCTGATATAAAACGTTTTACCCCTACCTTCTGAAAAGTTTTACAAGAAAAATTAAAGAACATGAACCCTAAACTGGAAAGAGAGGTAAGAAGTGAGAACATTTTGAGATCATTTATGACAATGAAATATATAGGGTTTTATGACAAAGACTCATTTTATTTATCCCTTTTTTGGATATGCATATATTCCATAGAATCACAGAATCATAGAATCATAGA